>NW_028254124.1:0-49483 GCF_964263255.1 Lissotriton vulgaris
AGAATGAACCAAAGAGAATCAATTTTAAAACAGTAAATGCTTGGATAACAATCAATCAAATGGAGAGACAAGCAGGCACGACGGATTACAACGGGGGCAAAGGCCTGCGTTAACTACCCTTCACTATCGGCAAAGAGAGAGTACTACTAAGAGAAAAGAGAGGGGGGCAGCGTTCAAAGCACATCAGCGTGCATAAACACGAAAATGTTTTTACCTATCACGTACTTGACATTTGACAGCTTTTGATATTTGCTATTAAAAAACCATTGAAATTCACTGAAAAAACCATAGGTTATAGACCACATATAGTTAGGAATTAGCATTTACAAAACCTTGAAAATTCATTGAAAAAAACATAGGTTATAGACCATATAAAGTTAGGGATTAGCATTTACAAAACCTTAATTTACTCGCACAAAACCATAGAAATTCGCATATATAGTTAGTTGCAATAACTATATATCGCGCACCCGCAATCCACTGCTGATGATGTCACATATTACATCATTCATGACATGGTCAGTGACATCACTGATGACATCACTGATGACATCTCAAATGACATCACTGATGACATCACTGACATCTCAAATGTCATCACTGATATCTCAAATGACATCACAGAAAACATCACTGATGATATCAATCATGTGATAATACGATTAACCTCTTCAGACTCTAATATAACCTTAGATACACTCAGAGTAAACAGACACTCACAGACTGTCACTCATCCATGGAGTTACTCACACACCTAGTCAGTCATGCACTGAATCAATCACACCTCCATTTCCTCAACTATACAGTTATACACACCTTACTTATTCAAACATATTCTAACACATATTTACTCTCTTATACAATGACTGATACAAGTTCACAATGATCCATGCAGCCACTCACACATTCACTGGCTCTTATACACAGTAATTTATATATGTGAACTCTACTGTGTTTTACATATGTACTTACCTTGACATGTAGCACTGAGATATCCATTCACTCACCAATACACTCGTACACAGTCAACCACCCATACAGCTGTTTCCACATGCAGTTTTGAACCCATAGATCTAGTGAATCAACTGTTCACACATGTATGCACAGAGTCACACACCTCCCAGCCACCCCCACACACACACTCACTCTCCCATACAAATACTTGGACAACCAATCAATAACCCATACAGTTACTCATATAGCTACTGATCAACACATGAAGCAGTTTATAGAACAACAGACATAATGATGCACAAATTAAGACAGTTTAGTCACTAACCCATGCACTCAGTGAGACACATTTAATCACTCTCTCATACAGTCAGTCATGCACCTACTAAATCCTTCATCCAGACACTTATACATCCACTCATTCTTCAATATGTAAGACATATTTTAACTTTACAGAAACATACAGTCACTGGATGATGTCATCAGTGATGTCATCAGTGATGTCACTGACCATGTCATGAATGATGTAATATGTGACATCATCAGCAGTGGATTACGGGTGCGCGATATATAGTTATTGCAACTAACTATATATGCGAATTTCTATGGTTTTGTGCGAGTAAATTAAGGTTTTGTAAATGCTAATCCCTAACTATATATGGTCTATAACCTATGGTTTTTTCTGTGAATATATATATACATACATATATTACCTACTGGCGGTCGCCAGTAGGTATATATAGTTAGGACCTAGTTACCATAGGAAATTCCGAACATTCTATTGGGAATAACTTTAGCGCCGATAGAGGGATCTGCCTGTAATTTTGCTTAAATTTGCCTCGCTGCGCTCCGCTCCTTCCCTGAAAGTTTCGGGGGGATTCGTCAAGCGGAGGCCGAGAAAAAAGGGGGGTCCCAAAACGAGTTTTCTCCATGTTAATTTCCATAGGGACATTATGACAAGGCTACAGCTCGAACGGCGGAAGGGAATTATACCAGATTTGGCAAAATGGTAGGGACTGGTATGCAGCAGTGCCTTTTGTTTGTTTGGTGTAAATCCCTCCAGTAGATCTTGAGAAAATTGAATTTGAAATTTTTCAAATGGCATTTTCTATGGGACCTTTAGACACGGCTACAGCCCTAACGGCTCAACGAAATTACACCAAACTTGGCAAAATGGTAGGGACAGGTATGCAGGAGTGCCTTTTCTATATTTGGTGAAAATCCCTCCAGTAGTTGTTGAGAAAATGAATTTGAGCAAATTATCTATCTATATGCGCTCAACATTCTATTGGGAATAACTTTGGTGCCGCTTCTTCCCTGAAAGTTTCGGAGGGAATTCGTCACACGAGGGCCGAAATGGGGATCCCAAAACGTGTTTTCCCCATGTTAACTTCCATAGGGACCTTTAGACACAGCTACAGCCCGAACGGCTGAATGGAATTACACCAAACTTGGCAAAATGGTAGGGCCTGGTATGCAGATGTGCCTTTGCTATGTTTGGTGAAAATCTCTTTAGTAGTTCTTGAGAAAATTGAATTTGAAATTTTTCAAATGGCATTTTCTATGGGACCTTTAGACACGGCTATAGCCCGAAGGGCTGAACGGAATTACACCAAACTTGGCAAAATGGTAGGGACAGGTATGCAGTAGTGCCTTTTCTATATTTGGTGAAAATCCTTCCAGTAGTTGTTGAGAAAATTGAATTTGATCAAATTATATATCTATATGCGCTCACCGTACGCATACCGTACGCGTACCGTATGCGTACCGTACGCGTACATGCGCGTACCCTTACGTGCGCGAGCGAGTTTCTAATTGGCTATCAGTCGGCTGTCAACATTCCAAACTGTCCAAACCAGGAAGTGTTGGCCACCATCTTGTTTTTCAGGAGAACTGAGGCACAAGAGAGCCCAAAACAAGAGTGGAAAACACAAAAAGGGGGCAGGGTAGAGACCCCCCAACCCTCTAGCCCTTCTCAGGGGGTCCCAAAAGGACCCCCAAGGGCAAAAAAAAAAAATAATAAATAAAAATCGCGGGGTACGCGTACCGTACGCCGTAGGGTACCCGTACCGTGCGCGTACCCCGCGATTTAAAAAAACAACACTTTTTTTTTGCACTAGGTAGGTGTATGAGTGCATATGATAGTGTTGTATTGATGAGTGACTGTATGTATGAGTGATTCTATGGGTGAATGAGTGAATGTGTGTGTAGACCTAGGAATCAGTGAGTGCGTATGTAGTAACTGGTATTGGTGTGTCAATGGTTTCAAGAATTGTAGTCTGTATTTAACACTGGGTGTATCAAAGGTTATATTAGAGTGTGAGGAGGTGCATCGTATTATCACATGAATGATATCATCAGTGATGTGATCAGTGATGTCAAATGAGATGTCATCAGTGATGTCATCAGTGATGTAATTTGAGATGTCATCAGTGATGTCACTAACCATGTCATGATTGATGTAATATGTGACATCATCAGCAGTGGATTGCGGGTGCGCGAAATTTAGTTAGTACAACTAACTATATAGGAGCAATTTCAATGGTTTTTTAAATGCTAATTCCTAACTATATAAGGCGGGAAACCTATGGTTTTTTAAGTGAATTTGCAAGGTTTTTAAAATACTAATTCTTAACTATATAAGGCCTGAAACCTATGGTTTTTTAAGTGAATATATATATATATATATATATATATATATATATATATATATATATATATATATATATATATATATATATATATATATATATATATATTTATTTATTTATTTATATATATATACCTCGTGGCGATAGCCAGTAGGTATATATAGTTAGGATTTTTTCTCTATGGGACTTTTGAAAATTCTATGTCTAATAACTTTGGCGTTTGTGGATGGAATCGGCTGAAATTTTTCAGGAAAATGGCACATTTTGTTTCTGAGCAGCCCCTGAAAATTTGGGGGGGTTTCGTCAAGGGGGGGCCGAGAAAAAAGGGGGGTCCCAAAACACGTTTTTCCCATTCATTTTTCCATAGGGCGTTTGGCCTCACTTTTAGCTCGAACGGCTGAATGGATTTGCACGAAACTTGGCAAAATTGTAGGGACTGGTAGCCCGATGTGCCTTTGCTGGGTCTCAATATATGTGCTCCAGTGGATTTTGAGAAATTAACGTTTAAAAAAATTTATATATCTGTGACAGCGTCCCGGGTAGCGATCCCGTTCGCGTACTTTTCGCGTTACGGAACTTTGCGTAGCGAAGCTGATTGGCTCTCCGGTGTCTGTCAACATTCTAAACAGTCCGGAGCGGCCGCCATCTTGTCTCTCGGTAGGATCGAGAGACAAGAGGAGTAGAAAAACGAACGGGGAATTTAATGAAAGGGGGAAGGTAGACCCCTCTTGACCCCCTATGAATGATGTTGGGGTTATTAAAGGGTCCCGTGGGGCAAATAAAAAAAAATTGATTACTCGCGGTAGAAGCACTTCCCGGTTCGCGAACCGGGTCGCAAACTAATAGCGAAACGGGAATTCGCCATTTTGTGTTTCGATTTAATTAAATTTCAAGATGGAGGAAAAATAATGTGAGAAATGGGTATAAGGGGGTACGGGAGACATATCCTGACCCCCCTATGTTTTCTGAGGGTGGTTGAGGAGGCTCATATTTGTTGATACTTGTCTTCCAGCGGCTGCGCGTGAGCGTTTTTTTTTTTTTTTTGCTGCGTGACGTCATCCTGTAATAACCCGTCAAGTTTCTGCTTCAGGCTGCCCTCCCAAGCGCTGGGTTCAGAGAGAGACATAGTCATTGTTTGCTCGTCGTGTATAGGCACCATATTCAAACCCTTTTTCTCATCCCATCGGCCGTTAAGTCACCATTTTTCCGTACTTTAATCGACGTTCCGAAGTGACCTGCAGAAAAGAGGGAAAAAGAAGGGGCGGGGGCAGCGTTTAAAACACATCAGCGTGCATAAACCTGGTTTTTACTTACTACATACTAGGCCTATCTCCACGGGATGCAGGGGCATATTAGCAAGCAATAGCGATAATTATCGCTATTGCTTGGTTAGAGACAAAAATTTACCGCAGCGCTGCAGCGATTTTTACCGCAAATAAACCTTGGTATTACCAAGGTTTAACGCAAATGCGGTAAAAATCGCCGCAAAGCATGAATATTGCTGAAAAGTCAGCGATATTCATGCATTAGCGAGCTAATGCTCTTAGCCATGTTATCCACCTCCCATTGGATGACATGGCTAAGAACTGCTCAGGGCAGGTGTTAGCTTTTGGAGATATTCCCGCTTAGCGCGAATATCTCCAAAAGTTGGTAATAGGAGATAGCGATGTTAGCGACTGTTTTCAGTCTCTAACATCTTGGCACGCCCACTTTGCATCTCATTAGTGATAAATATCACTGACATGCAAAGTGGGGCCCAAGATGGTCGCTATCTCCTACTAGCTGTCGCTAACTGGTGTTAGCGGCAGCTAGGTAATAGGGAGATAATTTTATCTCCGCTTTCTTGGCTCTTAAAGCTAAAAAAGCGGAGATAAACCCCCTTGATAATATGCCCCGCAGTCCCTACCTTCTCGGCGTTTAAGCCCAGGGGGGACCGGTAATGTGGGAGCGATAATTATCGGAGGCCTGTGGATAGCATAGGTCGCCCAAGTGTGGCATTATGGATCGTGTGCAGGGGAGGGTCATAACAAAGGGCAGTCAGTGTAAAGTGGGGGCGAGCTCGTGCTCTCCTTTGAGGAAGAGAGATAACCTACAGTGGTACTGGGTCGTTTTCGTTCGTACTAGGGGGGCCAGGTGACATTCCTTCGGGGTGGCTTAGGGGCGTTTAAAACAACTTCCCTGATACAGGTAGCATATAAAGTAGAGGCTAAATTCCCTGATACAGGTAGCATATAAAGTAGAGGCTAAATACCAGGATCTTTATCGATTGCTTTATGCTGTACAAAAATGAAAAACACATACAGCAAACCTGGACCATTCATATTTGCAATGTTTCTGCGTACTATACTTTTTAACCCTTAACTAATCGAGCTGCTTCATTTCACCTGCTTTTTTTTTTTTTTTTTTTTTCAAAATCGGAAACAGTGGCCATTTATTCGAAACTTACCAATCTACGCGTTACAACTACGTTTGCTTTTTCAAAAACCTTTAATAAAAATGTTGGTGCACAAATACGGGCCTACAACCCCGTGGGCCGGCCACGGAGCAGGCTGGAACTGTAAATGGGTGGGGGGGGGGTATTTATTTGTGGAAAACATAACAGAGTCAGTGGTCGTTGATTTCATAGTAAAAAGTGCGACAAGTGCAACAAAATCATATCGATAATTCATTGTGAGCAAGTACCAAAAGTGTCGACAATTCGAACCTTCAATAAATACAGTAATCAATGATGCATTAGAACTTAATATCAATTCATTGTCCGAACGTGTAATCAGTACCCGTCCCATGTCAATTCATTGTTCGAACGTATAATCAATACCCATCCCGGATCAATTCATTGTCCGAACATATAATCAGTCTTATCCCATATCAATTCATGTGCTAAAAACTGCATACATATCTCATGATATCAAGGCTGAGCAATCGGGGCACAACAAGGAGTTGAGAGTTTCATTTGTACCGGCGCCATTTTGGGTGAGGTCAGGAAGGTCCAAGTATAGTCAAAATGTCTCCACCAACTCGTGGTTGGACCGGGACCTCTTTTGGCAGTCCAAAAGTTTTTGTTGAAGGGTAGCAGAGGGGACTGGCGACATGAACCATCAGTCAAAGTGGGGTGGGAGGCAACAATCTCTCCTACCGGGTCATACTGGTGTCCCACCGGAACTGATCAAGTTGGTAGTCTTGCAGGATTTTGGTCATTTCAAGACTGAGGCCGGCGCCGGCATGAGCGCGCCGACGTCCCGCGGCTACGTCGTGGTCGTTCCGTGGGTGATCATGGCAGTCATTCCCCATCGGGGGTGTCTGCGGGGGTCGGGGGCCCCCGTGGCTCTTATAGAATCTTCAAAGTTGAGGAGAACGTTTCTGGACGCAGGACTCATTTTCTAGCTAAACTCAGAAGCCCCGTTGCACCGCAACAGTGGACGAGATCCCCGCTGGGTGAGCGGAGCATCATTGCCTCGCAATAGTGGACGAGACCTTTTGTTGGGTGAGTGGAGCGTTGGGGGTGCAGCTGAGGGGCCCCCACCTGTGGGGGTGGGAGAGGTTCGTTCGCGCCGCCTCTCCCTCCCAGCGCACCCCACGCCGACACCTGGCGTTGATATCCGTGATGTCCGGACCAGGCGATAAGAGGGGGGGTCGGAGGCAGAGGCAAGACAATCCCCCCTGTGGCCTGCAGGGCGCCGCTTCAGGACAGAACGGGGAGCTCATACCAAGCCGGGGCCAGACCAGGAGATACGAGGGGAGGGGGGGGTCGGTGGCATGTGCAAGACATCCCCCTGTTGTCGCAGCCATTATTGAAGAAAGAGGAGGGATCCCGTCGGCCTCGGCTCCTCTCCTGGTCCACCTTACGCGATGACCCTTTTGTTGGGTTAGTGGAGCGTTGGGGGTGCAGCTGAGGGGCCCCCACCTGTGGGGGTGGGAGAGGCTCGTTCGCGCCGCCTCTCCCTCCTAGCGCACCCCACGCCGACACCTGGCGTTGATATCCGTGATGTCCGGACCAGGCGATAAGAGGGGGGGGTCGGTGGCATGTGCAAGACATCCCCCCCCGTTGTCGCAGCCATTATTGAAGAAAGAAGAGGGATCCCGTCGGCCTCGGCTCCTCTCCTGGCCCACCTTACGAGATGACCTCCCTGGCCGACGGCTGCCAGCAGGACCCGCCCTACACGTGCAGAAGGCCTCATCTTCCGGATGGGCGTAGCCGCGAACCTGTTGCACTTCGGAAGTTTCCGGAATGGGGGTAGGTATCTGCTGATTTGTATCTATTTCATGTTACCGTTATTGGGCGTGGCGGGCGGTGGGACAGACATGCTTGGAGCAGTGGGGGGGTGGCGGAGCCTAGCTACCTCGTGGCTGCCGTAACGTCAAGCTTGGCTTCTCTCACCACTTTCATGTTTCTTATTTCTAGCGAAGTCAAAAACTCATCAGTGGCCTACTGATTTTGTTCGATTTCTTTCCCTTCCTTTTCAAGTGTGTTTCATGCTAAAGGATACAGTGATTACTTCGTATTTTACATATGTCTTCTTTATTAGGGGTACCCTCCGGTTGAGCAAGATGATGTACCTCTAATAAATGGTCCGGGTGGAACTAGTTTCTCAATCAGTGGGGAGTAGATGGGCATGACAGATTACAACGGGGGACAAAGGTCCGCATTACCCACCCTTCACTACTTGCAAAGACTAGACAGAATATTTCTATTCCACGTTATTTGCAAACAGAGAATACCTCGAAAGAACTATTCCTTGAACAATAAATGTCCAGCCAATCAATCAATCAGTGGGGAGAAAAACAGGCATGACGGATTACAACGGGGGACATAAATCCGCATTACCTATCCTTCACTATCTGCAAAGGGAGACAGAATATTCCTATTCTTCTCTGTTTGTAGACAGGGAATATCTCAAAGAGCAATAATCAATAAAAAATTAGTAGGATTATAACACTTTAATAACTTATAAATATATACATCGCAACAAAAACAGTAAACACCTTAAAACATTTTTTATTAAAACAGAAGCAACAATGACAACTAACAGTAGTGATATCCTGGGCGGGTGATGGAACTGGGATTGTTAATGGAAAAACAGCTACAGAGAAAGCTATTGGTGAATTATACTTCTCCGGAAATTTAAAACTCACAAATGTTTCATTTGTGTAATCGTTTCTTAAACATGTATATTTAAAAACTAAATACGCTCCACTGTTTTAGAAAATCTTTACAGCTTGCTAGATCACCCTTTAAAGTTACAACTACGAAAACCTACTTAAGCTGTTGAATTCGGCTTCAAATGTAAAGCATAAGTTCAAGCTAGCATATCATATGTCTAAAAGGTTAAACATAATTGATATGCAAATTTAAATACTACCCTTTCTTAATGGTGACACCTTATCTGTCCTATATCCCACAATTTCCATGAGCAAAGCAAAAGAAATTCTGAGGCCCTGAAGAAATAAGGCTTACTGTGGGGTTCAACTCAATCTGGTGTTTGGGCGTTTCCATGTTTTAGGGTGATATTCTGTGACAGGGTGCAGGCACCAGTAGAATTTTAGCCTAGTTCATCACATTGGAGAATAAGGGTCTGGGTAAATATCTAATCTGGTGAAGAACCATCCCTTCTTTAAACCCCATGGTGACCAACTATAGTTTATTCTCTATTTCGTTCCCTTGCCATAACAAAATAAAAGTCTTGGGTTATTTATGGAAGGGAATACTTTTTGTTTCTTCCAATTTTTAAAAGAAAAGAGGAGGGGGCGGGCAGCATTCAAAGCACATCAGCGTGCATAAATACGAAAATGTTTTTACCTAACACGTACTTGACATTTTACAGCTTTTCAGCTTAGCGCGAATATCTCCAAAAGTTGGTAATAGGAGATAGCGATGTTAGCGACTGTTTTCAGTCTCTAACATCTTGGCACGCCCACTTTGCATCTCATTAGTGATAAATATCACTGACATGCAAAGTGGGGCCCAAGATGGTCGCTATCTCCTACTAGCTGTCGCTAACTGGTGTTAGCGGCAGCTAGGTAATAGGGAGATAATTTTATCTCCGCTTTCTTGGCTCTTAAAGCCAAAAAAGCGGAGATAAACCCCCTTGATAATATGCCCCGCAGTCCCTACCTTCTCGGCGTTTAAGCCCAGGGGGGACCGGTAATGTGGGAGCGATAATTATCGGAGGCCTGTGGATAGCATAGGTCGCCCAAGTGTGGCATTACGGATCGTGTGCAGGGGAGGGTCATAACAAAGGGCAGTCAGTGTAAAGTGGGGGCGAGCTCGTGCTCTCCTTTGAGGAAGAGAGATAACCTACAGTGGTACTGGGTCGTTTTCGTTCGTACTAGGGGGGCCAGGTGACATTCCTTCGGGGTGGCTTAGGGGCGTTTAAAACAACTTCCCTGATACAGGTAGCATATAAAGTAGAGGCTAAATTCCCTGATACAGGTAGCATATAAAGTAGAGGCTAAATACCAGGATCTTTATCGATTGCTTTATGCTGTACAAAAATGAAAAACACATACAGCAAACCTGGACCATTCATATTTGCAATGTTTCTGCGTACTATACTTTTTAACCCTTAACTAATCGAGCTGCTTCATTTCACCTGCTTTTTTTTTTTTTTTTTTTCAAAATCGGAAACAGTGGCCATTTATTCGAAACTTACCAATCTACGCGTTACAACTACGTTTGCTTTTTCAAAAACCTTTAATAAAAATGTTGGTGCACAAATACGGGCCTACAACCCCGTGGGCCGGCCACGGAGCAGGCTGGAACTGTAAATGGGTGGGGGGGGGGGTATTTATTTGTGGAAAACATAACAGAGTCAGTGGTCGTTGATTTCATAGTAAAAAGTGCGACAAGTGCAACAAAATCATATCGATAATTCATTGTGAGCAAGTACCAAAAGTGTCGACAATTCGAACCTTCAATAAATACAGTAATCAATGATGCATTAGAACTTAATATCAATTCATTGTCCGAACGTGTAATCAGTACCCGTCCCATGTCAATTCATTGTTCGAACGTATAATCAATACCCATCCCGGATCAATTCATTGTCCGAACATATAATCAGTCTTATCCCATATCAATTCATGTGCTAAAAACTGCATACATATCTCATGATATCAAGGCTGAGCAATCGGGGCACAACAAGGAGTTGAGAGTTTCATTTGTACCGGCGCCATTTTGGGTGAGGTCAGGAAGGTCCAAGTATAGTCAAAATGTCTCCACCAACTCGTGGTTGGACCGGGACCTCTTTTGGCAGTCCAAAAGTTTTTGTTGAAGGGTAGCAGAGGGGACTGGCGACATGAACCATCAGTCAAGGTGGGGTGGGAGGCAACAATCTCTCCTACCGGGTCATACTGGTGTCCCACCGGAACTGATCAAGTTGGTAGTCTTGCAGGATTTTGGTCATTTCAAGACTGAGGCCGGCGCCGGCATGAGCGCGCCGACGTCCCGCGGCTACGTCGTGGTCGTTCCGTGGGTGATCATGGCAGTCATTCCCCATCGGGGGTGTCTGCGGGGGTCGGGGGCCCCCGTGGCTCTTATAGAATCTTCAAAGTTGAGGAGAACGTTTCTGGACGCAGGACTCATTTTCTAGCTGAACTCAGAAGCCCCGTTGCACCGCAACAGTGGACGAGATCCCCGCTGGGTGACTGGAGCATCATTGCCTCGCAATAGTGGACGAGACCTTTTGTTGGGTGAGTGGAGCGTTGGGGGTGCAGCTGAGGGGCCCCCACCTGTGGGGGTGGGAGAGGTTCGTTCGCGCCGCCTCTCCCTCCCAGCGCACCCCACGCCGACACCTGGCGTTGATATCCGTGATGTCCGGACCAGGCGATAAGAGGGGGGGTCGGAGGCAGAGGCAAGACAATCCCCCCTGTGGCCTGCAGGGCGCCGCTTCAGGACAGAACGGGGAGCTCATACCAAGCCGGGGCCAGACCAGGAGATACGAGGGGAGGGGGGGGTCGGTGGCATGTGCAAGACATCCCCCCGTTGTCGCAGCCATTATTGAAGAAAGAGGAGGGATCCCGTCGGCCTCGGCTCCTCTCCTGGTCCACCTTACGCGATGACCCTTTTGTTGGGTTAGTGGAGCGTTGGGGGTGCAGCTGAGGGGCCCCCACCTGTGGGGGTGGGAGAGGCTCGTTCGCGCCGCCTCTCCCTCCTAGCGCACCCCACGCCGACACCTGGCGTTGATATCCGTGATGTCCGGACCAGGCGATAAGAGGGGGGGGTCGGTGGCATGTGCTAGACATCCCCCCCCCGTTGTCGCAGCCATTATTGAAGAAAGAAGAGGGATCCCGTCGGCCTCGGCTCCTCTCCTGGCCCACCTTACGAGATGACCTCCCTGGCCGACGGCTGCCAGCAGGACCCGCCCTACACGTGCAGAAGGCCTCATCTTCCGGATGGGCGTAGCGGCGAACCTGTTGCACTTCGGAAGTTTCCGGAATGGGGGTAGGTATCTGCTGATTTGTATCTATTTCATGTTACCGTTATTGGGCGTGGCGGGCGGTGGGACAGACATGCTTGGAGCAGTGGGGGGGGTGGCGGAGCCTAGCTACCTCGTGGCTGCCGTAACGTCAAGCTTGGCTTCTCTCACCACTTTCATGTTTCTTATTTCTAGCGAAGTCAAAAACTCATCAGTGGCCTACTGATTTTGTTCGATTTCTTTCCCTTCCTTTTCAAGTGTGTTTCATGCTAAAGGATACAGTGATTACTTCGTATTTTACATATGTCTTCTTTATTAGGGGTACCCTCCGGTTGAGCCAGATGATGTACCTCTAATAAATGGTCCGGGTGGAACTAGTTTCTCAATCAGTGGGGAGTAGATGGGCATGACAGATTACAACGGGGGACAAAGGTCCGCATTACCCACCCTTCACTACTTGCAAAGACTAGACAGAATATTTCTATTCCACGTTATTTGCAAACAGAGAATACCTCGAAAGAACTATTCCTTGAACAATAAATGTCCAGCCAATCAATCAATCAGTGGGGAGAAAAACAGGCATGACGGATTACAACGGGGGACATAAATCCGCATTACCTATCCTTCACTATCTGCAAAGGGAGACAGAATATTCCTATTCTTCTCTGTTTGTAGACAGGGAATATCTCAAAGAGCAATAATCAATAAAAAATTAGTAGGATTATAACACTTTAATAACTTATAAATATATACATCGCAACAAAAACAGTAAACACCTTAAAACATTTTTTATTAAAACAGAAGCAACAATGACAACTAACAGTAGTGATATCCTGGGCGGGTGATGGAACTGGGATTGTTAATGGAAAAACAGCTACAGAGAAAGCTATTGGTGAATTATACTTCTCCGGAAATTTAAAACTCACAAATGTTTCATTTGTGTAATCGTTTCTTAAACATGTATATTTAAAAACTAAATACGCTCCACTGTTTTAGAAAATCTTTACAGCTTGCTAGATCACCCTTTAAAGTTACAACTACGAAAACCTACTTAAGCTGTTGAATTCGGCTTCAAATGTAAAGCATAAGTTCAAGCTAGCATATCATATGTCTAAAAGGTTAAACATAATTGATATGCAAATTTAAATACTACCCTTTCTTAATGGTGACACCTTATCTGTCCTATATCCCACAATTTCCATGAGCAAAGCAAAAGAAATTCTGAGGCCCTGAAGAAATAAGGCTTACTGTGGGGTTCAACTCAATCTGGTGTTTGGGCGTTTCCATGTTTTAGGGTGATATTCTGTGACAGGGTGCAGGCACCAGTAGAATTTTAGCCTAGTTCATCACATTGGAGAATAAGGGTCTGGGTAAATATCTAATCTGGTGAAGAACCATCCCTTCTTTAAACCCCATGGTGACCAACTATAGTTTATTCTCTATTTCGTTCCCTTGCCATAACAAAATAAAAGTCTTGGGTTATTTATGGAAGGGAATACTTTTTGTTTCTTCCAATTTTTAAAAGAAAAGAGGAGGGGGCGGGCAGCATTCAAAGCACATCAGCGTGCATAAATACGAAAATGTTTTTACCTAACACGTACTTGACATTTTACAGCTTTTCATATTTGCTATTAAAAAACCGTTGAAATTCACTGAAAAAACCATAGGTTATAGACCATATATAGTTAGGGATTAGCATTTACAAAACCTTAATTTACTCGCACAAAACCAAAGAAATTCGCATATATAGTTAGTTGCAATAACTATATATCGCGCACCCGCAATCCACTGCTGATGATGTCACATATTACATCATTCATGACATGGTCAGTGACATCACTTTTCAGTGAAAAAAAAAAAATATATATATATATATATTCACAGAAAAAACCATAGGTTATAGACCATATATAGTTAGGAATTTGCATTTACAAAACCTTGAAAATTCACTGAAAAAACCATAGGTTATAGACCATATATAGTTAGGGATTAGCATTTAAAAAACCTTATTTTATTTGCACAAAACCATTGAAATTCCATATATAGTTAGTTGCACTAACTATATATCGCGGACCCGCAATTCACTGCTAATGATGTCACATATTACATCATTCATGACATGGTCAGTGACATCACTGATGACATCACTGATGACATCTCAAATGACATCACTGATGACAACACCCAGTGACTGTATGTTTCTGTAAAGTTAAAATATGTCTTACATATTGGAGAATGAGTGGATGTATAAGTGTCTGGATGAAGGATTTAGTAGGTGCATGACTGACTGTATGAGAGAATCATTAAATGTGTCTCACTGAGTGCATGGGTTAGTGATTAAAGTGTCTTAATTTGGCAATCATTATTTATGTTCTTCTGTAAACTACTGCATGTTTAAATCAGTAGCTATATCAGTAACTATATGGGTTATTGAATGGTTGCCCAAGTATTTGTATGGGAGACTGAGTATGTGTGTGGGTGGCTGGGAGGTGTATAACTCTGTGCATAGATGTGTGAGCAGTTGATTCCCTAGGTGTATGGGTTCAAAAGTGCATGTAGAAACAGCTGTATGGACAGTTGACTGTGTGCATGAGTATATTGGTGAGTGAATGGATATCTCAGTTCTACATGTCAAAGTAAGTACATATGTAAAACACACTCCATGTGAGAGTTGACATATATAAATAACTGAACATAAGAGCCAGTGAATGTGAGAGTGGCTGTATGAATCATTGTGAACTTGTATCAAGGATTGTATAAGAGAGTAAATATGTGTTAGTATATGTTTGAATAAGTAAGGTGTGTATAACTGTATAGTTGAGGAAATGGAGGTGTGATTGATTCTTTGTATGACTGACTAGGTGTGTGGGTAACTCCATGGATGTGTGACAGTCTGTGAGTGCCTGTTTACACTGAGTGTATCTAAGGTTATATTAGAGTCTGAAGATGTATTATCACATAAATGATATCATCAGTGATGTAATCAGTAATGTCAAATGAGATGTCAGTGATGTCATCAGTGATGTCATTTGAGATGTCATCAGTGATGTCATCAGTGATGTCATTTGAGATGTCATCAGTGATGTCATCAGTGATGTCACTGACCATGTCATGAATGATGTAATATGTGACATCATTAGCAGTGGATTGCGGGTCCGCGATATATAGTTAGTGCAACTAACTATATATGGAATTTCAATGGTTTTGTGCAAATAAAATAAGGTTTTTTAAATGCTAATCCCTAACTATATATGGTCTATAACCTATGGTTTTTTTCAGTGAATTTTCAAGGTTTTGTAATTGCAAATTCCTAACTATATATGGTCTATAACCTATGGTTTTTTCTGTGAATTTCATTGGTTTTTTAAAAGCTAATATCAATAGCTGTAAAATATATTCTTTATTAAGTGACGTATCACGTAGCCCGTGAGACGCCTAATGATGCATCGCATAACCGTGACGTATCGTCTCTGCAGCGCAAACCAAACCCAAAATGTAAGCGCGCCAGAACATGCTTAAAGATATATATATATTTTTTTAACCTTAATTAGACAAAATCCACACGTGCACATATCACAAACGTTCAAAAAACACAATATGTCGGACTCCCGTTACGCTGCCGGTTAGCTGCCCGGTTAACGTACCAGGAAGCACCTTTACCGCGAAAAATCGCAATTTTTTTTTCACCCCCCAGGGAACTTTAATAGCCCCCTCATCAATCCTAGGGGTTCAGGAGGGGTTTGCCTTACCCCTTTCATTCATTTACACCTTTTTTTTTTCCACCTCTTGTCTCTCGATCCCACAGAGAGACAAGATGGTGGCCGCTCCAGACTGTTTACAATGATAACAGCCAATCAGCTTCTCCTCAGACTCCCGTTACACTGCCGGTTAGCTTCCCGGTTAGCTGCCCTGTTAGCTGCCCGATTCGCGTAACAAGACGCGTCTCTACGGCGAAAAAATCGGAATTTTTTTTTTTTTTTTTGGGCCCAGCGTGGCTCTATAATATCCCCTCATCAATCCTAGGGGGTCAGAAGGGGTCTACCTTGCCCTCTTTCCTTCATTTCCCCCTTTGTTTTGGCCTCCTCTTGTCTCTCGATCCTACCGAGAGACAAGATGGCGGCCGCTCCGGACTGTTTACAATGTTGACAGCCAATCAGCTACTCGTCAGACTCCCGTTACACTGCCGGTTAGCTTCCCGGTTAGCTGCCCGGTTAACTGCCCGGTTCGCGTACCAAGACGCGTCTCTACGGCGAAAAAATCGTTTTTTTTTTTTTTTTTTTGGGCCCAGCGTGGCTCTATAATATCCCCTCATCAATCCTAGGGGGTCAGAAGGGGTCTACCTTGCCCCCTTTCCTTCATTTCCCCCTTTGTTTTGGCTTCCTCTTGTCTCTCGATCCTACCGAGAGACAAGATGGCGGCCGCACCGGACTGTTTAGAATGTTGACAGACACCGGAGAGCCAATCAGCTTCGCTTCGCAAAGTTCCGATACGCGAAAAGTACGCGAACCGGAGCGCTGCCCGGAGCGCTGTTACAGATATATATCTTGTTTTAAACGTTAATTTCTCAAAATTCACTGAAGCACATATATTGAGACCTAGCAAAGGCACATCGGGCTAACAGTCCCTACAATTTTGCCAAGTTTCGTGGAAATCCATTCAGCCGTTCGGGCTAAAAGTGAGTTCAACCGCCCTATGGAAATTAACATGGGAAAAACGCGTTTTGGGACCCCCCTTTTTTCTCGGCCCCCCCTTGACGAACCCCCCCCAAATTTCCAGGAGCTGCTCAGAAACAAAATGTGCCATTTTCCTGAAAATTTCAGCCAATTCCGTCCACAAACGCCAAAGTTATTAGGCATAGAATTTTCAAAAGTTCCATAGAGAAAAAATCCTAACTATATATACCTACTGGCTATCGCCAGTAGGTAATATATATATATATATTCACTGAAAAAACCATAGGTTATAGGCCATATATAGTTAGGAATTTGCATTTACAAAACCTTGAAAATTCACTGAAAAAACCATTGGTTATAGACCATATATAGTTAGGGATTAGCCTTTTCAAAACCTTATTTTACTCACACAAAACCATTGAAATTTCATATATAGTTAGTTCCACTAACTATATATCGCGCACCCGCAATCCACTGCTGATGATGTCACATATTACATCATTCATGACATGGTTAGTGACATCACTGATGACATCACTGATGACATCTCAAATGACATCACTGATGACATCACTGATGACAACATCCAGTGACTGTATGTTTCTGTAAAGTTAAAATATGTCTTACATATTGAAGAATGAGTGGATGTATAAGTGTCTGGATGAAGGATTTAGTAGGTGCATGACTGACTGTATGAGTGAGTGATTAAATGTGTCTCACTGAGTGCATGGGTTAGTGACTAAACTGTTTTAATTTGTGCATCATTATATCTGTTGTTCTACAAACTGCTGCATATGTTGATCAGTAGCTATATGAGTAACTGTATGGGTTATTCATTGGTTGTCCAAGTATTTGTATGGGAAACTGAGTGTGTGTGTATGGGTGGCTGGGAGGTGTGTGACTCTGTACATAGATGTGTGAGTAGTTCAAAAGTGCATGTGGAAACAGCTGTATGGGCGATTGACTGTGCATGAGTGTATTAGTGAGTGAATGGATATCTCAGTGCTACATGTCAAAGTAAGTACATATGTAAAACACAGTACATGTGAGAGTTGACATATATAAATAACTGTGCATAAGAGCCAGTGAATGTGTGAGTGGCTGTATGGATCATTGTGAACATGTATCAGGGATTGTATAAGAGAGTAAAGTAAATATGTGTTAGTATATGTTTGAATAAGTAAGGTGTGTATAACTGTATAGTTGAGAAAATGGAGGTGTGATTGATTTTTTGCATAACTGACTAGGTGTGTGAGTAACTCCATGGATGAGTGACAGTCTGTGACTGTCTGTTTACACTGATTGTATCTAAGGTTATATTAGAGTCTGAAGAGGTTCATGGTATTATCACATGAATGATATCATCAGTGATGTGATCAGTCATGTCAAATGAGATGTTATCAGTGATTTTATCAGTGATGTCATTTGAGATGTCATCAGTGATGTCATTTGAGATGTCATCAGTGATGTCATTTGAGATGTCATCAGTGATGTCATCAGTGATGTCACTGACCATGTCATGAATGATGTAATATGTGACATCATCAGCAGTGGATTGCGGGTGCGCGATATATAGTTAGTGGAACTAACTATATATGAAATTTCAATGGTTTTGTGTGAGTAAAATAAGGTTTTGAAAAGGCTAATCCCTAACTATATATGGTCTATAACCAATGGTTTTTTCAGTGAATTTTCAAGGTTTTGTAAATGCAAATTCCTAACTATATATGGCCTATAACCTATGGTTTTTTCAGTGAATTTCATTGGTTTTTTAATAGCAAATATCAAAAGCTGTCAAATGTCAAGTACGTGATAGGTAAAAACTTTTTCGTGTTTATGCACGCTGATGTGCTTTGAACGCTGCCCCCCTCCCCTCTTTTCTCTTAGTAGTACTCTCTCTTTGCAGATAGTGAAGAGTAGTTAACGCAGGCCTTTACCCCCGTTGTAATCCGTCGTGCCTGCTTGTCTCTCCATTTGATTGATTGTTATCCAAGCATTTACTGTTTTACAATTGATTCTCTTTGGTTCATTCTCTATTTACAAACAAGCACAAAGTCGCAATACTCTGTTTAGTCTTTGCAGATAGTGAAAAATCGTGTAAAAAAATAAAATTAATCGAGCAAAATCAGTAGGCCACTAATTGGATCTCTTTTTGACCTCGCTAAAATAGAAATATTAGGAACAACCCTTCATGAGAAATACGAAAATAGTGAGATGAACTGAGCTCCACACCATGAGGGTTGCAAGACAGCTCGGCTCCGTCACCCACCCCGCCCAAAATAACGACAAACCCTATGCAAATATTAAAAATATAGACAACACACCAGCAAAGAAACAGGGTAAAACATTTTATTAAATAACTATTTACATAACTATTTTATACTTTTTATTGCCCGATCCGGCTAGCTCAATCGATCGAGCATGAAACTCATGCACTCTGATAGCAAGCGTTGCTACTGATGCTATGCAGACCAAAACTGGTTTTCAGTTTGTACATTTTCCTAGATTTTTCCATCCAAGGTTGGTTGAGTTTGTAGAACGATGGCTTCAGATTTTCAACATATGGTGTGGTGGCGCGGACTGGGAGGGGGCGCTTCGCTCCTGCCCCCTCCCCAAGTAAGATTTTCATACGTGAAAGTACGTTAATGGTTTTGGTCCCTGAGTTGCTTCAATGTCACTGCCATTCTCAAATGGCATAAGTTCTGGATGTTGGGTGCCATAGTTCAGAGTTCTGAGCAGCGCTTGTAACACTGTCTGAAGCTTATTTCCACCTACTGCAGCTTCACTATTCTCAAAGTAAGTGAGTGTCGTTTGTGGACCTGACTGCATTTGAAAACAATGTGATATGGTACCTCCCTAAACCGCTTGACGGAGGCCCCCGAGGGGCGGTGTGATGGCATGAACTCGGAGAAGACGCTTGGCTCCGACCCCCTCCCCAAGTCTTATAGCACCGGTTTAGCCTGAGATCGCCCCCGACATAGGCGGCCGGCTCCCGGGGTCCGGCGGAACTTTTTGCCTTTTGATGACTCTTCTATTCTGGACCTTGTCCCACAATCCATTTGACCTGAAGACACGCTGTAGTGGGGCGCCCCTTTACCGTTTTAGTTGCCATTCCGCCCGCTTTTGCTACACTGTGCCTCTTCCGCCATTCAGCTGTTTACCGCCCGCTCTTGCGACTACAGCGTCTCGCTCACCATGTAGCAACGATAGGCGACTGCCACAGGACTCTCAAAATGGCGGCCGGCTCTTCAGATTTGGGCGTGGTCCACTAAAATGGCCCTGGGACACCTTGGAACTCGGACGCTTCCCTGATAGGGCTTGGGTCCCATTCTCGAAAGCGTCCCCTCAGCCGTGAAGATTCTACAAAAGTCTTGGGGGCCCCCGACTCCCGCAGGCTTCTGGTGGGGAGCGGCTGCCATGTCTGCTCGTGGAATGGCCACGACGGAGCTACGAGATGATAGTGCTCTCATGCTGACGCCAGCTTTAGTCTGAAACATCCAGAAACACTGTAGACTACCAATTCGATCAGTTCCGGTAGCGCTCCAACATGACCCGGTAGAGAAGAACTTGCCCTCCCCTCTTTGACTGATGGTTGTTGTTGCCTGTCCCCTCTGTTGTCATTTTACAGAACTTTTTGGACTGCTGAAAGGGGTTGTGTTCCGAACGCTGGTTGGTGGAGACATTTTGACTATATTCTTGACCTACGTTGTCGCGTAATGCGTTATATGACACACCGCGTTAGCGCACCCGGAAGTGATCCGGGGCGCGGCGCGCAGCGCGTAACGTAAGCATAACAGGTCATGTGACTTGTTAATAAAACTTTTTATTGGTTCATTTTACTTTTGTTATTTTAATAATGAAAAGCTTGGTCATATGACCTAAAAAATACGCTTTTTATTGATTTCGAACTTTTTTTTAATAACATATATGTTATAATATTCCAGGCTAATGTACTTTCCCGGAAAATTTTCATCTGTCCTGCAAGTAAAATATATTCCTTTTTCGAGAAAAAGGGCGTTTCTTCGTTCCATGACGGAGCCGTTGAGTAAAAGAGACTCGGCCTGCTGTCTTAGTCGCCGATACGCCTGATTATCAGATTCTTATCGATCACTTTATGTTGCAGGAGTGGAAAACACAACTGCCCTTGACCATTTATCTTTACTGCGTTCCTACATATTATACCTTTTATCCGTCATGTAATTGGACTGCTTTATTTCACTTGCCTTTTACTGATTCAAAAACAGTGACTAAAAGTAAAAACTTTACCAATGTAAATACTACTACCATGTTTTGTTTTAAAAACCTTTATTGTGAAAATGTCAGTATACAAATACGGGCCTATAACCACGTGGGCCGGCCACGGAGCAAACTGAAATTGTATATGATGAGGAGACATTTACATTATAGAGGAACGTAACGAACGAGCCATTAGGTTGCAAGAACTAAGGTGTCTAACAGTTGCGGAATCGGTGGACGTACATTTTGTAATTAAAATACGACAGGGCCACTTACAAAAAAGTTATCTAGATATACATTTGCGTGCAAGTACCATGGGTGACGTTAATTCGAACTTTCAATAGTACAGTAATCAATAACACATCAGAACTTAATATCAATAGGGATGTCGAAATATTCAATCAATTCTCGCCATGAGCATCAAAACTGCATTCATATCTCATGATATCAAGGTTGTTCAACCAGTACACAACAAGGAGTTACGAGTCCCATTTATACCGGCGCCATTTTGGGCGAGGCCTGGCAGGTCCAAGATATAGTCAAAATGTCTCCACCAACCATCGGCCAGACCAGAACCCCTTTCGGCCCTTTATGCTACAAGATGGTGTCTTCCATTCAGAAAATATTGTTGGCAGCATTTTGAAAGGAAAGATAAACAGCCGTTCTCCTAGTGAGTCTCACATTGTTACATTTAGGAAGAATGTTGAAGAGTAATATGTGGAAAATCTGAAGCCATTTTTCTACAAACTCTCAATCAGCCTTGGATGGAAAAAAAAATCCTGAAGAATGTACAAACTGAAAACCAATTTTTGTCTGTATAGCATCAACAGCAACGCTTGAGTCAGCTTTGTGTCAAGCCACCATTTTCATTCAATCAATAGCGTCCCCCTGCACACATTCAGGGACCTGGTCGTGTCTTCAGGTGAAACGGATTGTGGGACAAGAAGCAGAAAGGAAAAGGAAAAAAGTTCCGCCAGACCTCGGGAGCCGGCCGCCTATGTCATGGGCGATCTTTGGCCACACCAGGGCAATAGTGAAGCTGCAGCAGGTGCAAATAAGCTTCAGACAGTCTTACAAGCACTGCTCAGAACTCTCAACGATGGCACTCAACATCCAGGACTTGCCATCCGGATCTTGGCGCCTTGTGCTGGTTCCGACCTATTCACACATCGGTCCACTACTGACATCACCTCATAAGCCAACGGGGCACCCCACACCGACTTTCGGCGCAGCATTGTAGGATGGCCACACCAGTGCGGCAACTTGCTGGACACAACCTCGGTGCCATCCGGATCTCGGCGCGTTTGAGTCACTGTACCGCAAGAGTGACCGGAACTCAGCTGAACACGCCGTCTTTCGGCGCAGCATTGTAGGATGGCCACACCAGTGCGGCAATTTGCTGGACACCACCTCGGGCAATAGTGAAGCTGCAGCAGGTGCAAATAAGCTTCAGATAGTCTTACAAGCACTGCTCAGAACTCTCAACTATGGCACTCAACATCCAGGACTTGCCATTCGGATCTTGGCGCCTTGTGCTGGTTCCGACCTATTCACACATCGGTCCACTACTGACATCACCTCATAAGCCAACGGGGCACCCCACGCCGACTTTCGGCGCAGCATTGTAGGATGGCCACACCAGTGCGGCAACTTGCTGGACACAACCTCGGTGCCATCCGGATCTCGGCGCGTTTGAGTCACTGTACCGCAAGAGTGACCGAAACTCAGCTGGACACGCCGTCTTTTGGCGCAGCATTGTAGAATGGCCACACCAGTACGGCAATTTGCTGGACACCACCTCGGTGCCAGCCGGATCTCGGCGCGTTGTGCTGCCTTCGGCCTATTCGCACATCGGTCCGCTACTGACGCCGCCTCACGTGCCAACGGATTTTCTACGCTTTTTGTAGCCCTATGCCGCATAACAGGTCATGTGACTTGTTTATAAAACTTTTCATTGGTTCATTTTACTTTTGGTTTCCTAAAGATGGAAGGCTTGGTCATATGACCTAAAAATAACACTTTTCATTGGTTTAGAACATTTTTTTTTCCCAAACGATGAAAGCCCCACCTTGTTTCTGGATGATTCAGACTGAAGCTGGCGTCAGCATGAGAGCACCACCATCTCGTGGCTCTGTCGTGGTCATTCCGCGAGCAATCATGGCAGCCGCTCCCCACCGGAAGCCTGCAGGAGTCGAGGGCCCCCAAGACTTTTGTAGAATCTTCACGGCTGAGGGGACGCTTTCGAGAATGGAGCCCAAGCCCTAGCAGGCAAGCGTCCGAGTTCCAAGGTGTCCCAGGGCCATTTTAGTGGACCAGGCCCAAAACCGAAGAGCCGGCCGCCATTTTAAGAGTCCTGTGGCAGCCACCTATCGCTGCACTGCAAGAGTGGGAGCAACTCAACTACATGGTGAGCGAGACGCTGTAGCCGCAAGAGCGGGCGCAACTCAGCTGGATGGCCGCCACCTGAGGAGGCCCGTTCATGCCGCCTCCCCCACGCCCCCCCCCCCGGGCCGCCCCACGCCAATTTTTGGAGCAGCATTGTAGGATACCAAAACCAGTGCGGCAGTTTACTGGACATCACCTGGGTGCCATCCACATCTCAGCGCGTTCTGCTGCCTTGGGACTGTTCGCACAACAGACCGCTACTGACGAGGCCTCCCCCCGCACCACCCGGGACGCCCCACGCTGTTTTTCTGAGCTGCATTGTAGGATCCCAAAAACCAGTGCGGCACCCAGGTGACATCACCTGGGTGCCGTCCAGAACTCAGCACGTTGTGCTGCCTTGGGACTATTCGCACAAAAGACAGCTTCTGACCATTGTTGCTTTTTTTTGTCAAAAATGTTTAAATGTTTGTTACAGTTTTTGTTCCGTTCGTTATATTTAAAAGTTAATAAAGTTTTATAATCCTACTTTGTTGGAGTGCTATACATTTTTAAAAAATCGGGTGAATGGGGCCTTGAATCGGGTTATTGTCATGTGTGGGCTTTGCAAGTGTACTGCTACAGGATCGGACATTTCAAACTCAAATGCACGTTCTTTTTCTTACCTTTCCGAAGCATGGAGCGCAATAGCAGGCAGAGAAAGGGTGATGCAAGTGTTGAACACTGCCTGGCCTGGCAAGTTGCTGGCAGTGCCCCCCCCCCCGCCCGCTCCTGAAAGAGGACACACACACACCGCCGCCCCGAGTACTTCACAGATCTTTAAAAGACCATGCGCTTGTTCATGAGGCTTAAATGGTTTATCACCCCTTCTAGAACCCCTGCATCGACCCTCTGACGTTTCCTGGAAGAATTACCACGTAACACAATACCAAGCCTTGTCAGCTGAAACCCCAGAGGAATCGTGGGGCATATTATCAAGGGGGTTTATCTCCGCTTTTTTGGCTTTAAAAGCCAAGAAAGCGGAGATAAAATGATCTCCCTATTACCAAGCTGTCGCTAACACCAGTTAGTGACAGCTAAAAGGAGATAGCGACCATCTTGGGCCCCGCTTTGCATGTCAGTGATATTTATCACTAATGACATGCAAAGTGGGCGTGCCAAGATGTTAGCGACTGGAAACAGTCCCTAACATCGCTATCTCCTATTACCAACTTTTGGAGAAATTCGCGCTAAGCGCGAATATCTCAAAAAGCTAACACCTGCCCTGAGCAGTTCTTAGCCATGTTATCCAATGGGAGGTGGATAACATGGCTAAGAGCATTTGCTCGATAATGCATGAATATCGCTGACTTTTCAGCGATATTCATGCATTGCGGCCGTTTTTTATCGCATTTGCGATAAACCTTGCTAATAGCAAGGTTTATCTGCGATAAAAATCGCCGATGTGCGGCGATAATTTTTGTCTCTAAACAAGTTAGAGACAAAAATTATCGCTAGTTGTTGGTAATATGCCCCGGGTTTTTGCTTGCAGAAATCGGGAGGCGGGAGACTAGCACTGAAATCAGTAGTCTCACGCCTGAATCGGGAGGGTTGGCATGTCTGGATTCTCTACAGCTGGGGCCATAAACTACATCCGCAGGGCTAGGTGATAGCCTGGGACCGGCCTGGCATCTAAAATGGCTGCTGTGCATGACAAAATTGTGGCATTGGAAAAAAGGCAAGATGGCGCAGACAATGTTTATCAATAAGGATTCATTTATAACAAAATATTTTATCGCACTGACAAATTGGCTGTCAACACTTCCTGATTTCCATCGAATCGAACGTTAACAGACGTCACGCAGCAAAAAAAAAAAAAGCTCGCGCACAGCCGCTGGAAGACATGTATCAACATATATGAGCCTCCTCAGCCACCCTCAGAAAACATAAGGGATTAGGATACGTCTCCCGCACCCCCTTATACCTAGTAATTTAATTAAAACGAAGCACAAAATGGCGAATTCCCGTTTCGCTACCAGTTTGCGGCCCAGTTCGCGGCCCGTGAAGCGCTTCTACCGTGAATTTTTTTTTTTTTTCCCCCACGGGACCCTTTAATAACCCCAACAACATTCCTAGGGGGTCAAGAGGGGTATACCTTGCCCCCTTTCATTAAATTCCCCCTTCGTTTTTCACCTCTTCTTCTCTCTCGATCCTACCGAGAGATAAGATGGCGGCCGCTCCGGACTGTTTAGAATGTTGACAGACACCGGGGAGCCAATCAGCTTCGCATCGCAAAGTTCCGTTTCGCGAAAAGTAAGCGGACCGGAGCGCAGCCCGGAGCGCTGTTACAGATATATATCTTGTTTTGAACGTTAATTTCTCAAAATCCACTGGAGCACATATATTGAGACCTAGCAAAGGCACATCGGGCTAACAGTCCCTACAATTTTGCCAAGTTTCGTGCAAATCCATTCAGCCGTTCGAGCTAAAAGTGAGGCCAAAGGCCCTATGGAAATTAACATGGGAAAAACGCGTTTTGGGACCCCGCTTTTTTCTCGGCCCCCCCTTTATGAAACCCCCCCAAATTTTCAGGGGCTGCTCAGAAACAAAATGTGCCATTTTCCTGAAAATTTCAGCCGATTCCGTCCACAAACGCCAAAGTTATTAGACATAAAATTTTCAAAAGTCCCATAGACAAAAAATCCTAACTATATATACCTACTGGCGAGACGCCAGTAGGTAATATATATATATATATATATATATATTTTCAATGTCTGCTCAAGAAACGCTGACTATATAACAAAGAGGGTTTTGGCAAGAGCACAGTAAGGCTGTGCCGAATACAAAATGAACAAAGGGGTTGCCAGTACTGTGCGATTCTTTATGATTATTTCATCGAAAATTGAGCAAAAGATTACTCAACCCAAAGACCACTATTTCAGTCAAGGATCTTTATGAAAATTAATTTATTTCATTAAATTTTGGTTTGCTTTTTTCTTTTTTCTTTTTTCTTTATCTTTTTACTTTCTCAGAAACTGTAATTAACCAGTCAAGTTGAACAAAACATTAATTATAAGCGAATGTTCGCAATGAAATCAACATGTAAAATACACTGGTTTGAAGGTTCATTTCAATGCAGTAACCAGAGAACCAATGACAGTGGGGGTATACAAACCCAAATCACAAATCACCAATACAACATATAGAATGACGCTTTTGGACAACGATTAGACGATAGACAACATAGAGAATTGATGGGGCTAGTAAAGCCTCTATTTGAATACAAATTGTTCAAAATAGGACCTATTGCAGAATCTCTGCACTACTCTAGAAACGGCCTATAGCTCTAAATGAAAACGTGCCAAATTTGACGTATCTTTTTTCAAGAAACGCTGACGGCGGCCCCTCGGGAAGTGGCACCAATGCTGGCCGAGCACGCCGGTACTGTAAAAGCTTTCAAAAGTTCCAAAGTAACAAGTGCTCTCAGTCCGCAAAATAACAAAACACCACTGAAGTCTCCAAGGGTGTTTATTTAAAGTAACATTTTTTTTTTTTTTGAAGTCTCCAAGGGTTTTTATTTAAACTAACAACATGTTTCGGCTGCGGACAGCCTTGATCACGTTAGTTTGAAAGTGAGCAGTTTCCTGTTAATATTCCCAAGGTTCATGGTCAAAGAAACAGGACTTCGTGACTGGCATCGTCAATGTGTAGTTACATGATAATAACATACATATACGCAATTGTAACATCAATTACTGTGTTCAATGGTAACCAACACTTATTTTGGAATAAAATAAAATAAAATAAATTAAATTTTATACATCGTATGTGCTTAGTTGTAAATATCACAGTTCATTTGTGCCCGTAATGCACCCTCTCCTGTTAACTGTACAGAAGAAGGTAACTTCTTAGAATACATTTTAGAATATATTCGCCCCAATGTGGTCAAAATAAATAAACTGAGGCGACCACCGCCATGATTGTAGTCGCGTATCGACTCAAGAACTACATGTTGCTGTGACAACCTTAACCTATGTTTCTTTTGATCTTTTATCCTTTCATCCTTCCTCGCTCCTGTTTCTCCCGCTCCTCAGATCTGGTTAATTAGGGTTCTTTAGCGCTGGGATACCTCCGGGTGACTATCGCGCTCTATAAAAATAAATAATAATAATAATAATAATAATAATAACAACCCAGCGCAAACAAATGTGGGGCTTGGGAACTGTGTTGCAGCCTAAAGCCGATACGCTTTACCTGAAAACAGTATATATGCGCTGCGAGGCGAGGAAAAAGCCATCGCGCGCTCAGTGCCTGCACATTGATGTACTTGTGGGCCAACAAATAAAGTAAAATGAAACAAATACATGCGTGTTACCCTCCGTCTATCGGGTAAACGCGTTAAGTACAGCTGCATAGAAGTAGCAAATGTAAGCCAACATGTAGCAGAAATTAAACTACACAACATTGTAAGATGCACATGGTGCGTAATGATCTCAAATCTATGTCTGTTAAATACATTAATACATTGGGGCTAATAACCAAATTTATCTAGTGTGTTTGTACAGGTCAAATACCACAACGCACATACGAAATGTTTGTGAAGGGAATTGTCAAAATCCCAAGTCCAAAGTGCCAAGTCCATGGTATGCAATTGCCCCCACAATGGGGCCTACCTTGTGGGAAACTGCCTAGATGTCAAGTGAAGAAATAAAGTGCTCCCAAAAGTGAACGTCCAAATTTTTTGCTGGACAATTGAAAAAGAGTTAATTGCTGAAGTTCTTTGTGGACACAAATCTGTAAAAAGAAGACATGAAATGCCAAAATTCAGTGCTCAACATATATGAAAATCTCACTAAAAACATCTTAAATAAATAAACAGTGCATGCTAATCGACGGAAGAAGTAAAATTGTTGCAGATATTAACAAAGAGGAGTTGACATAGTGTAAGGTGCTATACTTTGAGGTGAACTGCTAGCTCCTCGTCCTGGTTGAGGCCCCCCGGTGTTTTAGTTTGGAATACAATAATGTATTTGGACTCCTTCTGTCTCAATTTAAGGGTTCTGTCTCCCCCCGGGGACTTCTCTCAATTTGTTCCAGTATGTGAAAGCTCATTTCAGCTGGATTAGAAAAGTGTACCTCAGCAAAGTGTCTTGCCACAGGGTATTTCTCATTTTTATTGGCAATGGCACGATAATGTTCAAGCACACAATGTTTGGCTTGTTTGGTGCTACTGCCAATATACCAGAGCCCACAAGGGCAGACAATGACATATATAACAAAATCTGTACTACACGTCAAGAATTGAGTCAGCATTCTAGTAGTACCATTGTAAGTGACCGATTTTTTGTGGATACTGTACCTACAGGCCTTGCAGTGGCCACAAGGAAAGAAGCCTGATAGTCCCAGATTTTGAGTTTTGGGATAAACAGTTATGTCACTTTTTACCAACATATCACGTAGAGACCTGCCTTTTCTATACGTGATACGAGGTGCATTGGATAAGTCCTTGCCGATTACACTGTCAGCAGTAAGGATATTCCAATTGCGAGATACTATTTTGCGAATTTGTTTTGATTCAGTGCTGTAAGTGAGGATAAGGCGTGTCTGGTCCTCCTCACTGATGGTATCAGTTTCATTGTCTTTCTCTTGTAATGTATCAGCTCTGGGGATACCGTCAGCGCGTGCTTTGGCTCTTTTGATGACCCATGTCGGGTAACCCCTGTCTTTAAATCTTGCCATCATTTCACGGCTGGTCTGTTCGTAACCCTGGTCTGTGCTGCAGTTTCTTTTGGCCCTGAGTAGTTCACCAAAAGGGATGCTCCATTTAAGAGTTTCAGGGTGACTACTCAGGGCATGCAGCACACTGTTACCTGCAGTAGATTTTCTGAATAAGCAAGTCTGTAATTTGCCATTAACTACCTCTACTTTGACATCAAGATATTCTGCGGTACTCTTACTGATATTACTTGTAAGTACAATGTTGAGATCATTGTCATTAAGTTTATTTACAAACTCATTTGCCATTTCAGAGGACCCACTCCAAATGACAAAGAGATCGTCAATGTATCTCCACCATGTATCCACAAATGGCCAAAAGGAACTTAGGTTGGGGTCTGAGTTGATGCTTTGCTCCCAGTGGCCCAAAAAGAGGTTCGCAAAACTGGGAGCAAAGCATGAACCCATCGCCGTCCCAGTGGTTTGTCTATACAGGACACCATCAAAGACAAAGAAGTTGTTACATAAGCAGTACGACATCATATCCACTAACATTTTGCTGTGTTCTCTAAAACGCAGTGGACGCTCGGACAAAAAATTAGCACAAGCATGTAGACCTTGTTCATGGTCGATAATCTTGTACAGAGATTGTACATACATGGTTATCAATAGATTAGTTTAAATAAACACCCTTGGAGACTTCTGTGGGGTTTTGTTATTTTGCGGACTGAAAGCACTTGTTACTTTGGAACTTTTGAAAGCATATATATATATATATATATATATATACATATATATATATATATATGCGCAGCGTGACCAAGGGCTTTCCGCCCGAAACGCGTCGCTGGTTCTGTTCTTGTTTTAATAAAATTCCATCTTGCTGACTTCGTTGTGAAGGACTGGGTTCTTTAAGACCCAGCGGTGCCAGGGGACAACACCTGAAACCTTCGTGGGTAACCTGCTCCGGCGTACAGATGACAGAGACACGGGACACTTCCTTCGGCGTCAAAGATTCAAGGTTTATTTACTGCAGGGAAACACAGAAGTCACAGGAAGTACAACGAGTGTAGTTCGGGGAGACTGCTTCAAATTGGTTCTGTGGATCGCTCCTTTTATACAGAATTCTCCCATAGGTTTGCATAGCACACAAAGGTTTACGACCCAGTTCCCATAATCATCCCCCAGAGGGGTCGCTTTGGTCACTTTGATACTCACAAGGTCCGGAACATAAGTGCGGAAACATTTGGCGGTTCCCAACTGTAAAAGCCCATCTTCCCACCATTAGTACATTCCAATCAGCAGTAAAACAGATCGAAGAAGGAACAAGAACAGGTGTGGAGGAAGATGGAAACAGTGGGGAGATTGGAAAGGGTGTAAAAGGGGAGGTATCGGGAAACACGAGCTATAGGCATCAAAGGGACGTGCCTAATGAGATGCACGGCTGAGACAATAAACCGGCACGGCGAGATGAGCCTCAAGCGGGGCCATCTGCCTTACAATATCATCCCCCTCATCATAAAGACACTTACAAAGGACATGTGTCTTCCGCAAATATCTTGGGAGCCCCAGGGTCGCGAAGCGGACAACGTCCATTCGCTGGCTACTTGAGGGCAAGAGACAAAATGGATGCCGTATCTAAGATGGAACCCGTGGGTACAGATGAAAAACCCACGTAACAAACGAACGGTTTAAGTTAGCACAGCGAAACTGCGCACACTTACTAAACTCGTCATTTGCGGTTCGTAGATACCAGACTCGACCATATTCGTGCGAGTCGAAAACACCACTTACAATTGTCACGGAACCTCAGACGCTCCTTTTGCCCTCATGTAGGCAAGCACTAGTCGGAATCATACTCGATATTCATCAGACCATCTAGATGTTGCTGTAGCATAGCTCTGTCCAACCGAGTTCCATTGGTAACAGGCGGCTGTCTCATACACGTTGTAGCACAGAGGCCACATAAAGCAGGACCGCACTGCACACAAAGGCAACACGTGAACAGGAACGCCACAACAACTCCGATGATCATCAGAATCTTCCAACCCCAGGTCGACATCAGGCCCCAAAACCACCCAAGTAGCGTCCAATCCCCTACATCCACGTGTATGGATTCAGAGATCTTATGCAACTTTGAGATGGCTTGATAGACAGTCGGAGCGTTATCAGGAATGAAAATACAGCAGCTCGAATGGATCACCTTACATACCCCACCTCGATCTGCTAAGATCACGTCTAAAACCATACGGTTTTGTAACGTCATAAGTCTATCCGCCTGAAGTTCTGTGGTGATATTACCAAGGGCACTGGCAGTAATATTAGCTGTCGATTCTACCACTCGAGTCAACTGTCTCAGGTTCCTACTATTAACCATAGGTCCCCAAAACGGGAGGAAACCCTTGAAAAAGTCTCCTGCCTCTTGACCGGCAGTATCCTCTTCGCTAATTACGCCTCTCACAACTCTAGTCTTGTGATAATCTGCATCTACAGTGAACGTCGGAGGCAACAAATTTGCGATAAAGCATGAGCCCATGAAGTCAGAGGGCAACCATGCATACGCACGATCATGACAGACAAAGTAGGTACCCTTGGCAGCCAGAAACACAGGGGACGAGATCATCGGCAGCATGTAGTTTTCAGTGCAAGCACTCTCTCCAAGTCGGGCTTTCGATCTTCGGCCACGACCCATTAGACAAAAATTACCAATGTGGGGTACGACCCATATCGGAGGCGAGCTTTTAAGCTGTTTATCACTCGTGAGCACACTATACTCGACCTTACTCAGGACCCTATAGGCTTGTACCTCTTCCACTGGAATGAGCGATGGCTCATATATATCTCTATCTAAGTCTTCAATCGCTATAGACAAAGGCTTATAGTACGAGCCAGGGCCAAGGTAGGGAGAACGTGGCTCTCGACTGGGGTGAGAATCTAGTGCGCTTCGAAACATTGTTTGAAATGCTCGAGCAGACCCTTGGGAACTATACGGTAACACCAGATATGGAATTCCCTTATCCGTAGTATGTGGCATCAACCCACACACCCAACAATTAGTAGTGTTAACCACTAACTGGTGCTGGTGAAGGAGCTGAATAAAGGAATTGTTGCGGAATTCTGCACGTCTAGCCTGCTCGTGTTCGGGTAAGATATGAAAAGAATGGGGAGATGCAACAGTGGTAGGTTTAGGATCAGAGGTAGAAGTAGGTATGGCAGGAGATAAGAAACAAGACATCATGTAATACACCCCACCCGCCAATAACGCAGAAACAGTCAAAAGCAATACGAATATTTGGAACCTAAAACATTTGGTACGACTAAGTTGTTGTAACTTGAACCTTTGCACCTGAGCTTCTTCCAAGTCCATCAGCTTCGAAAATGCCATCCCCTACGACCGTCCGCAACGTTTCTTGATGCACTTCGTTCTGTGTAGCAGTAGTCAATCCCTAGGAGTTCCCAGGAACCGACGGTCTTTAACCTAGTGTCAAGATCTACTAACCAGAAGGAAGTACACGCGCGGCCCTACGGCCTTTATTCACAATTATGTGTATGCAAAATGTCTCTCAGCTGTGGAAGCAAAAATATGAGGAACGAAACTCAATGTATATATACAAGAATAATTACAATGATACGAGTGTTCAACACTGATCGTGGAAAACTGGATAATGTAGTTGGCAAGGGACAGAACAGGATATTTTATTAGTCTTTAGTGCTAGATCTCAAGAAGTATCGGGTTTTCCCAGGACGTGTCTGTTCGTCAAACAAAGGATCCGTTGAAGAGACAGCGTCCTGTTGATCAGTTGAATGTTCTGGTCTTGAGTCTTTAGATGACAAATGTTCATCAGTGTCTTTCTGCTGCACTGAGGATTCTCCGACAGGTTGTGCGTCGCTGAAAGGTACAAACGCCGGCAATCCTTTGGTTTCAGTTGATGCAATGCCTCTCCTCACCCACGAGTCTGCCGGCAACGGAATAGGGACTTTTTTCGTATGGGTGGCATGCACCCAGTTTTTCCGACCCTCTAGACGAACAGCAGTTCTCGTGGCAAGGAGGACCTGGAAGGGTCCAGTGAATCTGGGCTCCAAATTCTTCTTGCGCGAAAAATTGCGCGTCACCACCCAGTCTCCGGGCTGGAGCTGGTGGCCTGGACCCTCCGTCTGCGTCGGCAATGCTTCGTAAACCTGTTGGTGAATTAACCTCAGTTTAGCAGTCAAGTCATGAAGATAATCAATCAACATTGGGTACTCAAGATCACAGAACACACCCGGTCTAGGGACCCCCCAAACATTTGCAGGACGACCGAACACTATTTCATAGGGACTAAGCCCTACTCGGGAGTGTACGGTTGCCCTTGTTGACAGTAATGCTAAGGGTAAAGCGTCAGGCCACGAAAGACCAGTCGTAGCCTGAATCTTCGCTAGCTTCAGTTTAAGGGTGCCATTGTACCCTTCAACCAAACCAGCTGACTGGGGATGATTGGCGCTGTGGAATTTTTGATTAATTCCAAGGCCCTTACACACACCCTTCATCACACTCCCCACAAACTCACTTCCGTTATCCGACCATACAATCCGAGGCATTCCATACCGAGGAAAATATTCCTTCAGTAGGATTTTCGCAGTGGACAAAGCAGTGTTGTCCTTGAGGGGATAGGCTTCAATCCATCGGGAGAATGCGCAAACCACAACTAAAACATACTTCAAGTTATTGCATCTCTCCATATGGATGAAGTCTAGTTGGATCACCTCAAAGGGACATGAAGGGGGAGCAAAACTACCAGGAGGAGTTGGGGTTCCCTTACCAGGATTGTACAACATACATACCATACAATTCTTAACCAATCGTTCAGCACATTTCGTGATACCATCATTCTTCCACACAGGAGACAACAACTTACAAATACCTTTCACTCTAATATGTGCTAACCCGTGTGCCATTGTCACAACAGCCAGCACATACGCATCCGGTAACATCCATCTCTTTTGTTCCGACAAATCAATCCAACAACCATTCGCATCCAACTTTCCCGTACTCTCTTTCCACTTCGTCTTTTCAGTCTCAGTGGCCTCATTCTGAATTGCTTTCACACTCTCGATAGTGTTCTCACACATACTCGATTCTGTGGGCCACCTAACCGAACTCGTCACATACATTTGAGTGCTAAGGTTCCGGGCAGTCTCCTTAGCAGTCTCATCCGCAAACGCATTACCACGACCAACATCATCCGTCACCTTACGATGCGCACTACATTTAACAATCGCTACCTGCTTAGGCAACGTAAGTGCATCCAAAAGATCATTCACAAGCTGGCCATGCTGAATCTTCGTACCATGCGATGTCAGAAAACCTCTCTCTCTCCACAACCGTCCAAAGCTATGGGCGACGCCAAAAGCATATTGGCTGTCGGTAAACACATTCACATGTTTCCCTTTCGCTAACACACACGCTCTAGTTAGAGCGATCAGTTCTGCAGCTTGGGCAGAATTCTGATTTAATCTTGCAGCCTCAACAACAGTATTCAACGTTACAACAGCATATGCAGTAGTCACATCGCCATTCAGCAGTTTAAAACATGAACCATCCACATACAGCGTTCCATCTGGATCTTCCAAAGGAGTGTTTTTAAGGTCCACTCGACCTTTTGTTTCCTCTTCCGTTCTCAAATAACAGTCGTGTTCTGTTATTTCATCTGACTCTGAGCTAATTGGTAACAAAGTCGCCGGATTCAGAACATTGCAACGTTTTATCTGAATATGACTTGCCAGCAGCGTCAGCTCGTACCCAGACAATCTCGCACTCGTCAAGTGCTGGGTTTTCGTACGATTCAAAAGAGTGTCGACTGCATGCGGAACCATCACCGTAAGCATATTATCCATGACCAATCCTGCTGATTGTCGGATGGACACCGCAGCTGCCGCTGTTGCTCTCAAACAACTCGGCAATGCTCTAGCTACCGGGTCCAAGGTCGAGGAAAAATATGCACATGGACGTTGCTTACCACCAAAAGGTTGCGTTAAGACACTTAAAGCACAACCTTTCCTCTCGTGAACATATAATGTAAACGGCTTACTGTAGTCAGGAGTACCTAACACAGGAGCCGAACACAATGAATCACGCAATTCAGAAAAACTTTTCTGACATTCTTCCGTCCATGGTAAAGGAGTTGAAACATCCTTGCACGTAAGAGCCACCAATGGTTTCGCTAGCAATGAAAAATTTGGAATCCATTGCCTGCAATACGACGTGATACCTAGAAAGGCACGCACATCTCTTTGGGTTGTTGGCACAGCCATTCGCGCAATAGCTGCAATTCTCTCTGGGGTCAACCGCCTTCCCTCCTTTGACAATAAGTGACCTAGATAGGTTACTTCTTGACAACAATATTGTAGTTTAGAAGGTGACACCTTGTGATTTAACTCGCAGAGATGTTGCAGCAGCGACACCGTAGCAATTTTGCAAATGTCCTGAGTATCTGCAGCTACCAATAAGTCATCAACGTATTGGATTAAGGCCGCGCCAGCCGGCAACATGAACGCATCCAGTTGACCCTTCAAGGCTTGACTGTAAATCGATGGACTTTCACAGTAACCCTGAGGAGCGCGTTTGAACCGGAAGCTGCGTCCACCAAGAGAGAAACCGAAAAGGTCTCTGCTCTCTTCTGCAATGGGAATGCTGAAGAACGCATTCTTCAAATCGATCACCGAAAACCACGATGCAGAAGCTGGAATCAGAGTCAGTAGCGCCGTGATGTCAGGCACAACGGGAAACTGAGGAATCACAATTTTATTTACCTCCCGTAAATCGATAACAAAACGATAAACAGGTGGTTTCGAAGGATCAGTACGTTTTAGAATGGGCAGTACAGGACTGTTGCACATGTTTCCCCGTGTTTCTTCAATTACATCTTTCTTGATCAAATCATAGATGATCGCTAACAGTGCTCGTTCACCATCAAGAGAGATACGATACTGGGGAATACGTGGCAACCGCACATTAGATTTCAACTGCTCAACATAAGGGGAGATGTCAAGCAGGCCCACGTCATTGGGGCCTGTTGCCCACAAAGATGCAGGAAGAGAACTCAATTCCGGTGGAAGCTTATCGAGAGACAAGTACATAGGAGAGACAACCCTCTCTCCTAAAGTAAGCTTTACACCCGCAGGAGAACAATACAGAGTTGCATACAAACGTTTTAGCAAATCCAGGCCCAAAAGATTTTCACCACAACCCGTAGTCAAAATCAACGGAGCTTCTAGCTCACGAGGCCCAATGGTAAGGGGCAAAGGGCGCGAAACTGGATTGCTAACGGGGGCGCCAGAGAATCCAACAGAAACATTTGTTAAGCCAGACAAAGGTGCGCCAGGGAGTTTCGAATGCTTCATGGAACTTTTCGCTGCACCAGTGTCCTACAGAAAAGGCTCAACGACGCCCGATGTAGCAACTGCGACGTAAGGCCCTCTCTGATCAACCGGAACTGATACCACTCCCTCTCCTTGTCTATGGCTGTCCTAGTAATTATTGTCGTCAGTTCCCTGATCGACGTAATAATCGTCTACATTGTACTGCGCAGATCGTCCTTGCAATGATCCACGTTGATCAAAACAATTATCGGAATTTGATGAGTTATCTGAACGGTCATTTTGAGCACCACGACCTCTACCACGTGGTGCCTGCTGTGAACCACCGCGACCTCCTCTAGATGAGTTGCCGCTATTACGATCGTTCAGAGCAGGACAATTGAATTTTAAATGACCCTCCTGTCTACAATAGGCACATTGATTGTACCCCAACGAAGATCTTTGGGAAGAGGAGTCATTTCGGGATTGTGATCGATTTGATTGTGACTGCGGTCTATTACAAGAATCACAATTCCATGCGAATGGTCACGCCCACATGGGCGGAGTCTCTGAATTGAAAAGTGCATGGAGCCAATCTGTCTTGTTGTTCAAGCACCACAGCCATTGAAGAAGGGGACGCAGTCCCCGAAACGCATCTGGCTGATCGAGAATACAAGCTGATGTTGTTACCTGTGCTGCTGCTCGTGTGCAAGTTGTGCCCATTAAAAGATTGCAACACGTATCGCTGGAGGCTCTTTCCTTGGGACAACCTTTTTCGTTGGATATTAGCGGCTGTGTCTGGCCGCAGAAAGAAGCCCACTGCCAGTTGAAGCGGGCCCAGTTGGCGCCAGGGAGGTGCCAGCGCTATTAGGGAGGCAGTATGGAACGAGTCGCAACCAGAATGCGGAGCGAGAAGTAAGCATAGTGCGCACAAATCCACATGGACTAGACATTTTATTTAATTTTGGATTCAAGATGGACTCATTCGAGAATTAAGCTGCTACACTACGAGAACCACAACTCCATGCAAATGGTCACGCCCACATGGGCGGGGTCTCTGAATTGAAAAGTGCATGGAACCAATCTGTCTTGTTTTTCAAGCACCTCAGCCATTGAAGAAGGGGACGCGGTCCCCAAAACGTGTCTAGCTGGTCGGGAATACTGAGGTTCCGTGACGATTTGAACCCGTGTTTCCAACATTGTCGTAAATACATAATTTTGGTATCAGCGAACCGCAAATGATCCATTTAGCATTTCCTGGCGTTTTCGCTATGCTACAAGCAAGAGTACTCCTGTTACAAACACATTTCCAAATCTACCCATGGCATCCATCTTAGATCATGGCAGCCATTTTGTGTGTCTTGCCCTCACATACGCAATGACCTCTGATTACTTCAATTCGATTAAGGACACGTAGGCTTAGCCGGCGATTCACCTCTCTAGTGACACGTGCACCTTAGAACAGAACATGCTGTAGCTGCATGACTCGACAAAGGCTGCCTCCTCTGCCCGAGGCCAGCCTTGCTATACTGGTTCTCGTGTTCGTTGGCCTGATCATGATTAGGCGGCCGAAGCCGGTAGCCTTGCCCATTTACGACCCACAAACATCCCTTATCCTGCTTTTCTATCTTCTGCACCTGGCTCTGCTCCTTTCCTTCTGGGCCTTTATTAGGGGGAGGTAACGAAATTTACGATGAGGCGGTCCGGCTCTTGAATGAAATGTTGACATGGAATTGTGATGGAATAGTGGGAACCCCTCTTCGTAATGTTTGACATCAAATATTATCGACGATTCCTGTGCAACGCCAAATATTTATTGTTTAGGACACAAAAGTTTGGGAATGTACTAGCATTGTGAGGAATTCACATGAAGGCTAATATTTTGTATATAAGGAGCAACCCTTCTTGTACAAATCGAACAGGCTCCTAGACACTGCCCGTGTGTAGTTTCTGTGACTTCTGTGTGCCTGCAGTAATAAACCTTTGGTCTTTGACGCCACCATCGAGAAGCCCGTGTTTCTGTTTATTTGTGCACCGAGACAGGTAGAACTCAGGGGTCTTCGGGTGTTATCCCTGACACCTCTGGACGGAACCAAAAAGTCCAGAACTCCAATTGGCGCCCAACATGGGGCGACGTCATTCGGTACCGGTCCAAAAGCCTGAAGAGTTCGAGAAGCTTCGTGTGAAGATTCCTGAGGGAGGCGCCCCACTTCATCGATCCCGGCATATCGCAAAAGTGGCCCGACGTTCTCTTCCACGAGGGTTCCCGTTCAGGACGGCTGCAGTGGTCCGTTGCCTTGACCGTTGCCCTGTCTTGGACCCGAGGTGCAGTCCTTAGTATGGCGAAACGTGACGGGTTTCTCCTTGGTGATGTCTTCAGTGCCTCAGTTAAGTATTTAGTGGTTGCTAATTGGTTACTTCGTAAGGGTTGTTAAAAATCCTTTTAGTTCTTGGTTTGGTTTGGTTTCGTAAGATTATCACTGGTGGTTCTGGTTACGATAATCTATTGGTTTAGTTTGGGTATCGATACATTTGTTCGTTTTTGGTAGGCCTAAGTTCTTGGTTTGAGTGCACATTCTTGTTTTTGTTTGTTTGTTCTGTGTTCCGGATTACAAAATGGTAAGTCGGAAAAATTGTATGTTGTCGTGTTTTGGTTGCAACAGTGATTCCCGGTTGGAGGACTCATGTTTGGTTCCTCCGATTGGAACTCCTCTTTATGATCTTTACTGTAAACATGGTGTGGGTCCTATATCTTATAATGAGGTGTGGGTCCGATACACTGAAAAAGACGGTGTCCTTAGTTGGCGACTGCATGGTAGTTTTGAACCTGAAGTTCTAGATAATTTGGAAGTGAAATTGTTTAAAAAGAAAGCCCGGCCGGCAATGTTTGATTCTTTCCGTTACTGGCGAAAAGAATCTAAACAGAGAGAAATTAAAAGGTTGAAGAAAGAACAGAAAGAGCAAGAGTTGACTTTAGAACAGGCGGCTAAACAGCTGCAAGTCAACGAGTCTGAAAAGGCAATAGAGATAGCTACTAGAGAGCGTAATTTAGCAATAGACAAGTGCTACCCTGCCTTGCCATCGAGTACAACTAAGATAGGAGAGGACCCCGAAAACGATCCTCTGTTGTCTTACTTGTTACAGTCACCCCCACCGTATGCACAGGGTGCTACGACTCCGCCTGTACCGAATGTTCAATTGCCGGTTGCTGGACAACCTGGTATTCCTGCTCCTGCCCCTCAGAATCAAGCTCCTGTACTTCCTGTGGTTAATGTGAATGTTCCTTCGGCACCCCCTCTCCCTGGGTTGCCGACTTCTTTGCCTATACCTGTATCGCTTACACCTACTGCTTCACAAGCTACCTTACTTGATACTCCTACTGTCCCTGTGCTATCTGTTCCAACTGCTACTGTGTTTTCTACATCTGCTAGTATTATGACTCCGCTTTCTGTTCATCGAAGAATCACTGATTCTGTCTCTAACATTCTGTCTCCTTTCTATAAAACCTTAATTAAGACTCCTACTTCTGACTCTGTACAGAGACGTAGTCAGCTCCCAAGTACTGAGGAACGGGGAATATTAGATTCCACGGCTCTCAGATGGATTTCGAAGAGTAGGAGATACAGTACTAGAGATGTATTGGATACATTTATGCAGTGGAATGAACCAACACAACGATATGTGTTCGACGAAATGTGCTCTCTTTTACGAGAGGAGTTAGAAGAAGATGGCTCTGACTCGAGTTTAGAAGAATTGATTAAGGTCCAGAAAGAGTTTGCTGCAGGTATGATAGTAGGTCAAAATACAAAAGAAGCGATGGAACTAATTTTAAGTTATAGGAATGATCCGTCACTCCGTTCACCAAGGGACTTAGAGAAGAGTAGTGCGAAGCAGAATCGCCAATATCCAATGAGAGAGGTTCCACCAATTTGGCGCGAAGCTGTGCAAGCTGATGTAAACCTTGGTATTGCAGCCGCTCCGGCGCAATTCCGGAGAGTGTGGATACACATTCCGTGGAAGCGAGCTGAAGTGTTAGCAGTGAAACAGGCCTTGCCAGATCCGCGTAAGAATCCTGCCGGATACTATAAGGAGTTAGCGCAGACAGTTGAGGCTTGTGTAATGAATCTAGCGGACATTGACATGTTATTTGGGAATGTAGTTCCGCAACCAATTTGGGCTAAAATTCGTAAAGAAAATCATCCAGTTGCTCTAGGTGGTGATTGGGCAGCTATCATTGCAGCAGATGGTCAGCAAATAGGTGGTTCCAAACCCGAACCTCTAATTCCTAATCTTCCAGGTAGAATAATTGACTTAATGAAGACTCTGATGCCAGCATTGCGCGTTAACTGGGACAAGTTGTCCGCATGCAGGCAGAAGAAAGACGAAAGTGTCTCCGACTTTTTCACAAGGTTCGAAGAGAGTTTTGTAGATCACAGTGGTCAGGATATGAGCACAGAAGGAGGACAGAGATTGTTTGTCGATAAATTTGTACACAATCTGCTACCAGAGCTCTGCAATAAATTGAAAGATTCTGAGAGTGCGTGGGCTGTCTCTACGACTGCGCAAATACTTGCAACTGCACAGTATTATGAAAACAGGGATAAAGAGGAGAAGGAGAAATCAGATAAGAAAACGAAAGATTTAAAGACTAAAGTTCTTTTGCAACAGGCATATCCTCCTCGCATGAATCAGACCAATACACAACAAGGGTCATATCAAAGGACAGATTATGGTTCTCAGAGACCGCAATACCAGTGGAATCAATGTGCGTATTGTAAGAAAGAGGGTCATTATAAGAATGAGTGTCCAGTCTTAGCGCAAAATAACGCTGCAGCAGCTCAGAGAGGTCGTGGTGGTTTTGTGCAAAATTCTAGAGGTCGAGGACGAGGTGCTATGCCTCCACAAACAAACGATCGCCCTTCCAATCACTTTGATCAGCGAAATGGACAGTCTGCTCAACAGAATAGGTCGCAACAGTATCATGTTGAAGACTATTGTGAAAACGATGAGGGATTTCAACAAAATGAGTACTAGGACAGCCATGGACAGAGAGAGGGAGTAGTATCAGTTCCAGTGGATCAGAGTGGGCCTTATGTCGCAGTAGCAACATCAGGTGTAGTCGAACCGTTTCTGTTGGATACTGGTGCCGCAAAAAGTTCTATCATTCATGCGAAACTCCCTGGCGCACCTTTGTCCGGCTTAACAAATGTTTCTGTAGGTTTTTCAGGCGCCCCTGTTTACAACCCTGTATCTGGCCCTTTGTCTATTTCTGTTGGACCGTGTCAATTGAAAGCACCCCTGATTTTGACGACAGGTTGTAATGAAAATCTGCTTGGTTTAGACTTGTTAAAACGCCTATATGCGACATTGTACTGTTCTCCGGAAGGAGTACAGCTTACGTTGGGTAAACGAATCACCTCTCCGATGTACTTGTCAATGGATGCACTCCCGCCAGAGCTGCATTCTCTCCCTGATACTCTTTGGGCGACTGGTCCTAACGATGTAGGCCTTTTGAAAATACCACCATATGTAGTCACTTTGAAAGCAAATGTCGAATTTCCACGAATTCCTCAATACAAGATCTCTAGTGAAGGTGAACGTGCACTTTTATTGATTGTGCAAGATTTGATTAAGAAAGGGGTGGTTGAAGAAACTAGAGGAAATGTCTGTAACAGTCCTGTATTACCGATTTTGAAACGTACCGATCCTTCAAAGCCTCCAGTATATAGGTTTGTTATCGATCTCAGAGAGGTTAATAAAATTGTGGTTCCACAGTTTCCTGTGGTTCCAGATATCACTGCACTGTTAACATTGAATCCTGCAACAGCCACATGGTTTTCAGTTATCGACTTGAAGAATGCCTTTTTCAGCATTCCGATAGCCGAGGAAAGCAGAGATATTTTTGGCTTCTCTCTAGGAGGTCGAAGCTTTAGGTTTAAACGTGCTCCACAAGGCTATTGTGAGAGTCCCTCCATTTACAGTCAGGCATTAAAAAGTCAGTTAGATTCTTTTGTACTTCCTCCAGGTTCTGCTCTAGTGCAGTATGTAAATGACCTTCTAGTGGCTGCCGATGACAAGGAAACTTGCAAAGCAGCTACAATTTCGTTATTGCATCATTTGTCTAATTTGAATCACAAGGTGTCACCTTCGAAAATGCAATACTGCTGCCAAGAAGTGACCTACCTAGGTCATCTCTTGTCAAAGGAGGGAAGGAAGTTGACCCCAGAGAGAATAAAAGCAATTACGCAGATGAGTGTTCCTCGCACACAGAGAGAAGTACGTGCCTTTTTAGGTATTACCTCTTACTGTAGGCAGTGGATCCCAAATTTTTCTCTTTTAGCAAAACCATTGGTAGCTTTGACTGGGAAAAATGTTCCGAGTCCGGTGCCATGGTCTGCTGAATGTCAGGAGAGTTTTTCTGAGTTACGAAATGCACTATGTTCAGCTCCTGTATTGGGTACACCCGATTACAGCAAGCCATTCACGCTCTATGTTCACGAGAGAGAAGGTTGCGCGTTGAGTGTTCTGACACAGAGATTTGGTGATAAACAACGCCCTTGTGCGTATTTTTCATCAACATTAGATCCGGTAGCTAGAGCGTTGCCTAGTTGTTTGAGAGCTACAGCGGCAGCTGCGGCCTCCATTCGACAATCTGCTGGTTTGGTGATGAATAACATGCTAGTGGTCATGGTTCCTCATGCTGTGGATACACTCATGAACCGAACTAAGACGCAACACCTTACTAGTGCTAGATTATCAGGCTATGAGCTGACATTGTTAGCGAGTCATATTCAGATCAAAAGATGCAATGTATTGAATCCAGCAACATTGTTGCCGGCTAATCAAGAGTCGAGTGATTCCGAACCCCATGACTGTTGTTTCAGAACCGAGGAGGAGACAAAAGGACGAATTGATTTAAAAGACACTCCATTGTCAGATCCAGATGGCACGTTGTATGTTGATGGGTCATGCTTTAAATTGGAGAATGGTGATGTGACTGCTGCTTATGCAGTAACGACTTTAAGAACGATTGTGGAGACTGCAAGAGTGAGTCAGAATTCTGCCCAAGCTGCAGAATTAATCGCTCTAACGAGAGCGTGTGTTTTAGCTAAGGGAAAGAGAGTGAATGTTTTCACAGATAGTCAGTACGCGTTTGGCGTGGCCCATAGTTTCGGCCGTTTGTGGAAAGAAAGAGGTTTCATTACGTCCCATGGGACTAAGATTCAACATGGTCAGTTAGTTAACGACTTGTTGGAATCTCTAACCTTGCCGACTGAAGTTGCGATTGTGAAATGCAGTGCGCATAAAGCAATCACGGATAAAGGTAGTTGTGGGAATGCTTTTGCTGATGAGACCGCTAAACAGACAGCTAGAAATATGATGAGTAGAATGTATGTTGCTATGTCCGCAAGATGGATTTCTGAGTCTGGAATGTGTGAAGACACAGTGGAAAGTGTGAAAGAGATTCAGAAAGAGGCGACTGAGGAGGAAAAGCGTGCATGGAAAGAGAGTACGGGTAAATTGGACTCGAGTGGATGTTGGATTGATTTGTCGGAACAACAGCGTTGGATGTTGCCTGATGCGTATGTGCTTGCAGTGGTGACAATGGCACATGGAGTAGCGCATATTAGTTCTAAAGGAATCTGTAAGATGTTGGCTCCAGTCTGGAAGAATGATGGGATTAGTAAATGTGCAGAGAGGGTGGTGAAAAATTGTATGGTATGCCTGATGCATAATCCTGGCAAGGGAGTCCCTACGCCTGCTGGTCACTTCGCTCCTCCCTCTTGCCCCTTTGAAGTGATTCAGTTAGACTTCATTCACATGGATCGGTGCAACAACCTAAAGTACGTCCTGGTGGTAGTTTGTGCTTTCTCCAGATGGATCGAAGCATATCCACTAAAGGACAACACTGCCCTATCAACTGCCAAAATTCTTCTCAAGGAATATTTCCCTAGGTTTGGAATGCCACGGATTGTATGGTCAGATAACGGAAGTGAGTTTATAGGGAAAGTTATGCAGAGTGTGTGTGCCGGTTTAGGGATCAAGCAAAAGTTTCACAGTGCAAACCATCCCCAGTCTGCTGGTTTAGTTGAGGGTTACAATGGCACCCTCAAACTAAAACTTGCTAAAATACAGGCATCCACGGGTTTGTCCTGGCCAGACGCACTACCCTTGGCTTTGTTATCCACGAGAGCGACTGTACATTCTAGAGTAGGGCTTAGTCCTTATGAAATTGTCTTTGGTCGCCCCGCTAACATTTGGGGAGTGCCAAGGCCGAAAGAATTCTGTTCTCTGGAATATCCAATGTTGATTGATTACCTTTACGACTTGACTGCTAAATTGAGTCTTATTCACCAACAGGTTTTCGATGCATTGCCAAAGCCACCGGAGAGTCCAGGTCATCAGCTGAAACCAGGTGACCACGTTGTGGTGCGCAACTTTGCGAGGACGAAGAACCTTCAACCCAGATTTGTCGGCCCCTATCAAGTACTGCTAGCAACGAGAACTGCTATTCGTGTGGCCGGACGCAAACACTGGATACATACGACGCACGTCAAACGTGTGCCCCTGCCACTTCCTTATGACAACTGGGTGAAGAAGGGAATTGGTGCCTCTGAGTTCGATCGAACACCCAAGTTTATCCCTTTCAGCGATGCCGAACTGATAACTGACACATCCAACTCTGACTCTCCTCCTGAAACTACTCCTTTGACTCCTGAACACTTGCCCTCTGCATCAGAAGAAACTTTGCCATCTGCGAACTTGAACATTGCAACCTCTGCTGATAATACACTGTTTCCAGATCAAACAGCTCCTGCAAAACTGAGATACAACTTACGATCTCGCAATATGGACAAATAAAGCAGGAAACTGCCTATTTTTACACGTTTGAAATTTTGACACTTTGCCTCCAGCCAGGAAGTTTTCTATTATTTTATTGTTTTTAAAATTGCCTTGCCGTCTGGGTAGCCGTAGGGTCGTGGCTGTGTGCCTAGTTGAATCTGCGGGGGTCAGACACAAGGTCGATCTTTCTGTTAGTTCTGGGAACTCCCAGGGCTGATAGAGGCATTTTCATCTACGTACACATCATCAGTGGTCGCGAGCGGATTGTAGAAGATGGAGCTTCCTGTGCTGCAACGAGAAAATGTGATTTATGTTCGCAGAAACAGACTTTACAGAATTCTTCATAGCAAATGTTTTCTGATGCAATGTGCTATTACATTTTTAATTGTTTTGATAACGTTGGTGGGTGGAATCGTCTTTGGTGTGAATTTAATTTTTATGCCAGTAACTACAGTACCTACCCTTGATCCTGCTACTTCTACTGTTTCTTCTATGCACTCTTTTCACTCATTCCCTGAACATGAGCAAGTTCGACGCTCAGAATTTATCAATAACACTTTCGTACAGCTCTTGCACCAACACCAACTGGTAGTTAACACTACAGACTGCTGGGTGTGTGGCTTGATACCCCACACTATGGATAAAGGCATTCCCTACCTGGTTTTGCCTTTTAGCTATAATGGATCATTTCAGGCCTTTCAGACCATCTTTGCCTATGCTCTTGAAACCTATCCTCCGCGTCCACCACGTTCCACTAAATATAACTCTGCCAACAAAGCTTTAGTCCAGGGAATTATTGACATGATCAAGGACGTCAATAATACTCCATCTTACCCTAGAGACGAATTACGAGTATATTTGAGTTGGAACTCTACAGAGTATCGCCTTAGTTTGGGAGAAAGCAAGCGTAAAAGCTCCACTCCAATCTGGGTCGTACCTCACCGAGGTCAGGTCTGTTTGCAAGGAAATGGGAGAAATCCGAGAGCTCAGCTAGGGAGGAGTGAGTGCGTTGAGACTTACGTGTTTCCGTCTAACTCTTCCCCTGCCTTCCTTACTGCTAGGGGTACCTACTTCATCTGTCAAGACAGAGCGTATACATGGTTGCCTGCTGACTTTTCAGGTTCATGTTATATTGCTCGATTGTTGCCTCCAACATACACTGCTTCTTCAGACTATCACAAGACCAGAGTAGCAAGAGGTGTTTTCAGCAAGGAAGACACCGCTGGTCAGGAAGCTGGAGACTTCTTCAAAGGTTTCCTTCCGTTCTGGGGGCCTATGGCCAATAGTAGAAACATACGTCAGCTAACACGGGTAGTTGAATCTACTATTACCGAAACTGCTGGTGCCCTTAGCAACTTGACAGCTGAGCTTCAGGCGGATAGACTCATGACGTTGCAGAACCGTATGGTTCTAGACGTAATACTTGCAGATCGAGGTGGGGTATGCAGAATGATCCAATCGAGCTGCTGTGTCTTTATTCCCAATAATGCTCCAACAGTCTATGAGGCGATCTCTAAGCTACACAAGATTTCCGACTCTATACATGTAGACAAGGGAAACTGGTCCTTCGTGGAGTGGTTGTGGACTCTGATATCAGCGTGGGGATGGAAGGTTCTGATGGTCATTGGTGTCATCCTAGTATTCCTATTCTCATGCTGCCTGATTATCCAGTGTGGTCCCGCTTTGTGTAGTCTCTGTGCTGCAACCTGTTTCAGAAAACCACCTGCGTTTGGAGAAAAGGCACGAGAAAGGATGATGATACAACAGCATGTCACTGACCTGATGAGCATAGAGTTAGACTCTGACATAGACTGAGTAATTGCCTATGTAAGGGCAAAAGGAGGGTCTGAGGTTCCGTGACGATTTGAACCCGATTTGAACCGTGTCGTAAATACATAATTTTGGTATCAGCGAACCGCAAATGATCCATTTAGCATTTCCTGGCGTTTTCGCTATGCTAAAAGCAAGAGTACTCCTGTTACAAACACATTTCCAAATCTACCCATGGCATCCATCTTAGATCATGGCAACCATTTTGTGTTTCTTGCCCTCACATACGCAATGACCTCTGATTACTTCAATTCGATTAAGGACACGTAGGCTTAGCCGGCGATTCACCTCTCTAGTGACACGTGCACCTTAGAACAGAACATGCTGTAGCTGCATGACTCGACAAAGGCTGCCTCCTCTGCCCGAGGCCAGCCTTGCTATACTGGTTCTCGTGTTCGTTGGCCTGATCATGATTAGGCGGCTGAAGCCGGTAGCCTTGCCCATTTACGACCCACAAACATCCCTTATCCTGCTTTTCTATCTTCTGCACCTGGCTCTGCTCCTTTCCTTCTGGGCCTTTATTAGGGGGAGGTAACGAAATTTACGATGAGGCGGTCCGGCTCTTGAATGAAATGTTGACATGGAATTGTGATGGAATAGTGGGAACCCCTCTTCGTAATGTTTGACATCAAATATTATCGACGATTCCTTCGCAAAGCCAAATATTTATTGTTTAGGACACAAAGGTTTGGGAATGTACTAGCATTGTGAAGAATTCACCTGAAGGCTAATATTTTGTATATAAGGAGCAACCCTTCTTGTACAAATCGAACAGGCTCCTAGACACTGCCCGTGTGTAGTTTCTGTGACTTCTGTGTCCCTGCAGTAATAAACCTTTGGTCTTTGACGCCACCATCGAGAAGCCCGTGTTTCTGTTTATTTGTGCACCGAGACAGGTAGAACTCAGGGGTCTTCGGGTGTTATCCCTGACACCTCTGGACGGAACCAAAAAGTCCAGAACTCCAATACAAGCTGATGTTGTTACCTGTGCTGCTGCTCATGTGCAAGTTGTGCCCATTAAAAGATTGCAACACATATCTGCTGGAGGCTCTTTCCTTGGGGCAACCTTTTTCGTTGGATATTAGCGGCTGTGTCCGGCCGCGGAAAGAAGCCCACTGCCAGTTGAAGCGGGCCCAGTTGGCGCCAGGGAGGTGCCAGCGCTCTTGGGAAGGCAGTATGCAATGAGTCACAACAAGAAAGCGGAGCGGGAAGTAAGCATACTGCGCATCAATTCACATGGAATAGACATTTTATTTAATTTTGGATTCAAGATGGACTCACTTGAGAATTAAGCTCCTACACTACGAGAACCACAATTCCATGCGAATGGTAACGCCCACATGAGAGGGGTCTCTGAATTTAAAAGTGCATGGAGCCAATGTAACTTGTTGTTCAAGCACCTCAGACATTGAAGAAGGGGACGCGGTCCCCGAAATGCATCTGGCTGGTCGGGAATACAAGCTGATGTTGTTACCTGTGCTGCTACTCGTGTGCAAGTTGTGCCCATTAAAAGATTGCAACACGTATCTGCTGGAGGCTCTTTCCTTGGGGCAACCTTTTTCGTTGGATATTAGCGGCTGTGTCCGGCCGCGGAAAGAAGCCCACTGCCAGTTGAAGCGGGCTCAGTTGGCGCCAGGGAGGTGCCAGCGCTATTGGGGAGGCAGTATGTAACGAGTCACAACAAGAAAGTGGAGCAAGAAGTAAGAATAGTGTGCATCAATCCACATGGCCTAGACATTTTATTTAATTTTGGATTCATGATGGACTCACCTGAGAATTAAGCTTCTACACTACAAGAATCACAATTCCATGCGAATGGTCACCCCCACATGGGCGGGGTCTCTGAATTGAAAAGTGCATGGAGCCAATCTGTCTTGTTGTTCAAGCACCTCAGCCATTGAAGAAGGGGACGAATTTATATTTTATAAATGAACATTTATGAAATATAAATTCATTTAAAACATTTCCATCGCATTATTGTCATGCTTTAAAGTGTTGTTAGAACAGGATATACGTTCTCATTGCGATACATAGAAAACAACATACATTTGGCCCCAGTGGGTTTATAGCCGGTAGCAGTTCACGTCGGCATTATTTATTCGCATTGTGTGATGTTTCATATTTTCTCATTTTATACAACTTATGGAACTTTAAGACAAATGTTAATTTATTAATTGAAAGACATTGTAACAACGAAAATAACTTGTTTATGTCTATAGATCACATGTGATTTCTAAACACGGTAATTTTCACTTTAAAAAGAATGGCAGTACACCTAAGCTCCACCCGTGAGCAAGAGATCGGCTGATCTCGAAACGCGTAGGGTTTTTCTTGTGCCAAATAAAACCTGAAGCACTGTGAACTGCATTGGGGCCTCGACTCTGGTTTTTTTCGAGCAAAGAAAAAAGTGGACCAGGAGTGCTGTATAATATTTAGGGGCTGGCGAACCCAGTTGAGTGCCCGCCGTTTC